>NC_044187.1:28030194-28330371 GCF_900880675.1 Sparus aurata | reverse complement strand
TATATTATATATGTTTATATATGTTATATGTATATTATATATGTATATATATGTTATATATATATTTATATTATATTATATATATTATATATATATTATATATACTGCATGCGGTGGATACAGAAGAACTGTTCTTGTTATAGAAATAATAATATAAGAAAATGTAATATGTCCAGTTTTACTTTGCTCACTGCATGTACCTGTGATCTTTCTGTTTGCAGAAGTCAGTGAAGCGATGTCCCGTGTATGTGTGGTGAGGGTGGAAAGCATGAACCAAGCATGTCGTGACCTGACAGCTCAAGACCGCAGCTCCCCACCACTTATCAGTTCGGACGACGACGCCACTTTAGGGCAGGTCACGGTGAAGCAGGAGAAGCCAGAAGAAGAGACAGACGGCTCAGCTTGCTGTTTAGAATCGATCAAAGTGGAGGATTTTAGCCCCGAGTGCATGTTAGCGGTCCACTCCAAAAGGATGGAGGAGTGGAAGCATGAAGTGCTGGATAGTCAGGAGCAAGACTCAGACAGTCCTCTGTCTTTCACCGGGCCTCAGGGTAAGAAGAGAAACAATGTGTGTCTCATTCACACTGAGTGTCTCTTTTATAGCCACAGATCAAGTGAGGGTATAACTAGACCGGGGTTAATTAGAATGTCTATGATAGTAATGTCTCTTGCTATAGTTTTTGTTTGAAATGAAACGTAGCAAAGATGGTAAGCATTTTTTTTTAATCAAATGTCCATGAGAGTTGCAACAATCAGTCAGTTAATGAGTCAATCAAAATTAAATGAAAGTCAATTATTGTGATAATCGATTCATCATGTAGTTGTCCTTGAAGAAAAAAATGTCAAACATTTGTCATTTAGCTTTTCTTTGTCCTTCATGACAGTAAACTGAGAGTCTTTGGGTTTGGGACTGTTTGTTGGAGTCCTTTTACACTATTTTGATATGTTAGACTAAATTACTGTCGATTAATTATGAAAATATCAGCAGATTATTTGATAATGACAATCGTTTGCTGTATCCCTAGTGTCAATTCATATTTTAAAACTTTTATAAAACCAATATGTAATCAACCAGTTTGCATCATGTCAAACTTCACACCCTCATGCGTTTAGCAGCTGGGAACAAATTTTGGCATCTTGACTTCCAATTTGGATACTGAACAGTAACTTATTCCTTTAACATCTTAAATGCCTTAAAGTCAACAAATCATTTGAAAAACGTAATTGAATGAATATGGTGGCCAGTATGGATCAATACAAATGTACTGCTGTGTCTCCTTATGACTGATGTAAGCCCAAATGTGGCAACTACATTGTGTTTTCATATGGAATTAAGGTGAAAAAGTTAATTTTTTTTCTCCACAATCTTTTCTTTTACACAGCTCATCCTCCAAACCTGACGGCCAACCTCCCGCAGCCCACAGATCTCCCATCCCTCTCCTCAGAGTTCCCAAACATCTTCCCAGAAGCCCCTCCACAGGTTTACGGCGTCCATGTACGGACCAGCCGCAACCTCGGCCACGTCAACCTCTACGCCTGCAAGTTCTGCAGTCAGACGTTCCACCTGCCCAGCCTGCTGCGGCGGCACTCCGGCCAGTGCCAGCAGAAGCTCCAGCCTTGTTTTCAGCAGCCCGTAGCAGGAAGCAGGAGGAACAGACTGCAGCTTTATCCGCCGGGCTGCAGCCCCTTCCGCTGCACAGTGTGCAACAGAGAGTTCAACCGCATGGAGAACCTCAAGACTCACCTTCGCATCCACACCGGAGAGAGGCCGTACACCTGCTCGGTCTGCTCCAAGTGTTTCCGTCACTCTGGGGCCTTGACCAGGCACTTTCGTATCCACACTGGAGAGAAGCCTTACATCTGCGGACAGTGTGGGAAGTCTTTCAGAAACTGTGGAGGGCTTAAATTCCACCAGCGTTCACATAGCAAGCAGCTACAGTAATGTGGGACGCAGCAATGTTAAGGTCTTCAAGATTACATTTTGTATGTGAGATGTAAACTGCTGATATTATGCAATGGTCATGTTTTGTTTTGATGATTTTTATGTTAAAGAAATATTTTGACAGGTTTTTACAGCCTTCAGCGTCAGATCTATCCCATACCTTGTGTACACCTGAAGCCCACGATGGTCACAAGAATTATGCTTTTCATTCCCAGAAAAAGTTTGTCAGTAGCATTTTACAGCATTACAAGGAAGCACAATCAGCATTTCACAGCAGGGTTATATTTAATGGCTAATATCAGATTTTTGTGACACGAGTTGCCCGGACATGCCAGATGAACCTTAAAGGCACAACAAAATGTAGGAACAATCCAGTGCATCATATTGAGGTTAAATTATTGACTTACTGAAACAAGAAGCTTTATTTAAGTGTTGATGTTCTATAAATTGTCTCATTAGTAGAAACACACCAAGTAGAGAGACAAAGTATTGAGTGTAGCTGTGTGATCAGTTACTGAGTCAGCCATTTAGCTGTGTACTGTACAGTGTATATGTTGGCTCAGCAGTACTTTCAAGTGCCATTTTCTTCTTACTTGTTTTATGATGGTTGTTAAAGAAAATCAGTTTGTGATTTGTTTTCATGGCGATCCCGTTTGTCAAATTACATGTATGTGTGCCTATCAAAATAAGCATCTTATTTTAAATACTGTATAGAAAATAATTTCATTTTCTGAATAAAATGAATGGAAATTATCCAGAAATTTTACAAAATGTGTCGCCTTTGTTGGACTGTACCAATATATAGATGACTATGGAAGCACATGGGTTAAAATCTGTTGTTATCATTATTATTATTATTATTATTATTATTCAGAGATTGAAGGTAACAAAGTGCATTTACTCAACTAGAGTCACTGACTCCAAAACATACGTCTAGGTCCAGAGCAACAGCAGGCTCTGCAGAGTCCCTGTCCACCTAAGAAAGTCAGTGTTCTCAGTCAGACAGCTGCCAGTTTTGACATCAGTAGAAGATGACTTGGGAGAATGCAAATTGCCAGGAGAGGGCGGCAAAGATCACATCACATATTAACACTGTGTAAAACCATAATCCCAAATTTGCATTCAATGAAATTAAGATTAAATTCACAAGATGTTACTGTCAGTGACAAGCAGTGAAATCCTACTGGATTATTTTTAAACCAAGTAATAAAACAAAGAAAATATCAGACACAATATTAAAATCTAAAGCATGATATTTAGATATGTCTTGAAACATGTCTTTGAGTTAATTTTAGGAACAGACTCACTTTTATATTTCAACATAAGTCATATGTCAGCTTTCCCCAACTGAGCTGCCAAAGATCACTCTGCTCTGTGATCGATTACATTGGTCATAATCCTTCTTTTCCATTATCATCTATTCGGCCTGGATTAAACCAGGAAGCGGACGTTCTCAGAGCAACACGAAGCTAACAAAGCTAGCTGAGACCAGCAGCCTTTTACAAACAAAACAACTGTCTTACACGCCGGGTTTCTCCGCTGACAACCTGACGGTTTGATACACCGCCTCGTTTTGACAGGTTAATGTTGATGCGGGAGGGCAGGCTGTCCTCATGCTGACCGGGCCGGTGGAATTTGGAGGCGCTTCCTTCCTCCGGGCTGATGATGTCGGTGGGACTCGTTAACGCCTGAGCTCTTCACAGCACTGTTGCTGCCTCACAAGTTGCCTGCTGTTGGACACTCAGCTCGGGGTAACTAATCTCCTTCATGCCCGGCAGATAATATTAGCTGGAGTAGCAAAAATGTATCGGAAGAGCCCCTCTGTTAGCAAGCCAAGGTAACTTTACTGTTGACAGCTTGTCACAGGCCACAGTACTCAGCTCTGATTTACAGAGATGCTCCTCTCAGTCGCGAATAATAGTTCAATTGTGAAAAGGTACTGCAGAGGAAGGATGACCAGGGATGGAGTACACTCAAAGAAATGCCCTTGTGTTGACAGAAAAGGATTACTTGTGTCGCAAACAAAGTACTAAAGTTAAAGTTGAAGAGTTAGCCTTTCCCTGGTTAACCCTGTGGTGCTGAAAACACCCATGTGAATTAAACAACTGTAGGCTACCTTGAAAAGTTTTTAATGAGATACCATCCATTGCTGAAAATAAAAATAACTTAACATCAGACTGAAAAGGCTTTTTCAAGTTCCCTCTTTGGTTGAGTTTGAAGTGTGTTGCACCTCTGTTTGGTGATGTCCTAAACATCACCAGCACAGCTGTGGTTTGTGTTGGTCAGGTTATGTTTCACTTTATTTAAATTTGGATAACGCACACTTATGTAAACTGATGTCTCTCCATTGTAAGTATAACAGAAAAGTGTATCAGCAGCATCATACACAACACAGACTGATAAACTCACACGTTACATATCTTATACCTGCTGAATGCAAATTGCTGTGTTGTCTCAAGCTGCCCTTAAAAATTGTGAAAAGACAACATCAGACCTGTCTCCTTGTGTGCTTTTGCCAGCAGAGCTGGGCGATATGGCAAAAAATATGGTCACGTTTTTTCTTTCCATATTGACCAACATTGGTTTTATCCCAATTTTTAGTTAGATTGGGGCCTTTTCTGCCTGTGTTGACTCAGACCAATGGCTTATTTTGCAGACCATCTTAATCTTTGCTTTGTTGACTGAAGACTGACTGGCTGCAGTGTGTATTTCTGCTGCGTTATAGGTTGTTGGATCTAAGCATATTGAGAAAAAATGTCCAAAACTTTTCATCAATACCATACATTTTATTGCGATCTTGTATTTCGATCATTTTACCGCCCAGCCATAGCAATCCTGTTAACCTGCCTGCTTTCTCTTTCTCACTCTGCACAGGAATGATGATGCACGGTGTGTCCCAGGAGCCGTCGCAGGGTACAGGGGCGGATGGGGCGGAGCTGGTGCACACATCATCCAAAGAGACCCCCGGGTCCCCAGATGCCTCTGAGTTGGGGAGCCCACGATGCACACAAAACTTTGATCTCTTCGACATGGTTGTGTCCTATAAGAGAATGGCTCTGTTTCTAGAGCCAGTTGTTGATGCAGTGGAGCTGACCCGCTTCCTGCTCGGGTATGTATGTGTATGTGTGTGCCCTGTTTGAGCATCGTAGTGAGCAGTGAGATGGCAGGAAGGCATGTTGGAGTATTCACTGTCATCTTCTTTCTTTAATCCCTCAGATGGAAGATGCCTTTTTGCTCTCTGCTTGTCTGTGTTTTCCTCAATGTCTTCTTCTGCACTGTTAATGAAGGTAAAATGAGGCATTAATATTAATCCAGCTTTTGTTGCATGTTTTAAAAGACACTTGAATCATTTATTAACTGGCAGCTGTGTGTTGTCTGCCTCTCTGGTATCAGTGGGTTGGTTCACAGTGGGTGTGATGGCACTGTGTCTACCTGCTGCCCTGGGTTACCTGCAGGACAGGTGTGGGGGCAGAGCCTCAGAAGATGAGCTCCAGAAGAGGCGCTACCATGCTGTGCACCGCCGAGACCTGCAGACAGTTCATCTCACAAAGCAGGAGGCCATGCTAGAAGTCAAAGACCTGTAAGATGTGCTCAGGGCTGCAGCTAATATTTTTTTTCATTATTGATTAGTCCTCTGGGGATTTTGTTGATCAGTTGTTTACGAGATGTCCATTAATGTTAAGGAATAGGAAAACATTTTTTTAAGCCAGAATTAATGTTGTGTTATTGTGTTGTTTGCCTGACCAACTGTCCAAAACCAAAATATAGTCAGTTTACCACCAGAAAAGACAAATAAAGAAAGAGCAAATCATCACATTTGAGAGGCTCGAAGATGGCAATGTTTGGTGTTTTGGTTTGAAAAATTACTTCAGTGTGTGTGCGCACCCCTCTGAATCTATATCCGTTTGAAATAATACGTTAAGTTAACAGGCCGCCACAGTTATTTTTGTAAAAACGTGTATCCTTGAGGCACTACAAATTTGTTTAAATCATTTCCTCCCTTCATAAAACATTTTCAAAGCTCTTCCAAAAAAGAAACTTGCACATTACAAACTTGTATTGGTTCTTGATCATCAAAACATTGTCTACAACTTCACTTTTAGTCACTTTTTAGTCCACAGAACACCTTTAAATTGGCCTGTTTTCTTCTTTTTTATATACCATTATTGAATAATAACAGATGAAAATGACAAAAATATGAATTGGTTCATCTTTTGTTTACCTTATGTACCCACATGTCACGTCATGTAATGTAATTGGTATTTCTTCATGTGAAGGTTGAAGTATAGTTCTTACACTGCTTATGTTTGAGTGTGTGTCTCTGTTTCTTCTTCAGGTTAAAGCACCTGGATGACATGCTGGCCTCTGCCTGCCTATCAGCAGAAGCAGTTTATAAAGTCCTGTACTGGGATAATCACACCAAGTCATCAAGGTCAGCACACACACACACACACACACACACACACACACACACACACACACACACACACACACACACACACACACAGCCTCCTTGCCAAATTAAAGTTAAAGCCTCGTTTTGAGGTGGGAGGCGTCACCTCAATATTTTTATATTTTGAAATTACAATGTTAAAGGTTAGCACATCAAACATGTGAGTGAGATTCAGATAACTCTATTATTATTCTGATGTGACAAAAGCATTTCATTTTCTTAGGTTTTTAGGATGGGAGCTATCTCAACAAACACAGAAAGGCCCATTTATGGGAATAGATCAGCCAGTCACTGAAGTTGCTGATGAGTGCTGTACTTTTATCACCCCACACAATGTAAGGTTTTTGTTCGCTGTGAACGTAACGCTAGGTTAAGTTAGCGTTGAGTTAGCTACCAAGCCACTGTCAATCCAAACGCATGTTCAGGGCAGGTCAGTAGTTGCGACATTAACTGCATGATACGATAACCTACTTGAAATAAAGAACGTACTGAGCAATAAATCACATGATACATTGTCTCTCTGTGAGCTGACATTTGTAATGTCACCCTCAAGGTTCTACGGAGGGATGTTAATATTGGTGTGTCTTTTGTACACCATCCCTGTGGGCTGGGTGCTTGCTGGGCTCAACAGCGCCATCTTCCTGTGGAACAGAGACTTCTGCAGAGGTAAGTTTGTCTTGTCTGGGGGAAAGCATGCTCTAACTCTTATAGAAAGCCAGGCTGAAGCAAAGTTTCATTTCTCTTGTGCCTCCAGTTTTGTTGGACCTATGGAAGCTGTTCCATGTGGGCCAGACGCAGGCCTCAGAGGGAGTGTGTGAAGAACAGGAGCAGGGCAACTTGTTGGACAGGACCCCCACACCAACGAGTCTGGAGGTGAGAGGAAGAAACATGGTGGAAAAAAGTGCATGTGGGTTTGAATGCTGAAGGATTAACTGTTTGTGATTTACATTAAAACCAACCATGTCTGTAAGCTTCTTATCCTGTTTATCCTATGCTCTCATCCAGTGCATGTCATGTAAATCCATGCGCAGATTTGCTCCATCCGTCCATCCAAAGAGCCACTTTTTTTCAGTTGTGAATTTATTCTCCGGCAAAGGCACAGACAGGGGCTCAGATTAATGTGACTGTATCCGCTCAAAGGCCTATGCATCACTGCAAGGCAACAGCCTACTGCAAAATAAAAAAAATAATCAAGGTGGCCAAGGTCCAAGAATATCTGTTAATCATCCGACAGTTAATAACATCCTTGTGTATCCTGAGCTGCTTAGATTGATGAGGGCAGGACCACTCTCCAAGATGCTGATCCTGGGACAGCCAGAGACTCAGGAGCTGCTTCTCAGCCCAGTATTTATACATTAATGTGTGTGTGTGTGTGTGTGTGTGCGTGTGTGTGTGTGTGTGTGTGTGTGTGTGATGACAGGACCTGTCTCCTGGCAGTGTGGAGGAAGCTGAGGAGGCAGAGCCTGATGATGAATTCAAGGATGCCATTGAGGTAAATACTTCTCTGAATTTAATTATTCACTTTTTTGCAATTTGTGCAATTTTTAATGCCACGGGTTTTACCCCTAAATCCTAAATCAGTTGTCTTGGTGTTGTCTTTGATTTTCTAACTACTACAGCTGGAAAAATGTATCAAAATAATATAAGAATTGCTATATTGTAATAGGATAAGCTGTACTTTTTTCTATTAAGATAAACACAGCAGCATAATAAATGATCTAGTGCTGCAGAGATGCCCTGGCCCACAAATCTTGCCTCCAGATGTAAGAAACTATGACCGTCTGGTACACACTCCAACAAATGTCATATCAACATGGTTTAGATTTCTTTTTAGTGTCAATGAAAAATTGTGATGCAAAATTCCTGATTGTGAGTCATTTCACAACGCTAATATCCGAACAAATAATCCCAATATGATAATTTTTTTAGAGCCTGACCAGTATATCAGTTGGCTAATATTGCCCTGTCACAGATATATTGGTATCAGCGTATGTTTTTACACAACATTATTCTGAAAAAGAAAGCTTGGGACGATTTATAATTATTAAATTCCCAGTCAGGTTCACTGTGTCAGTTCACTGATGTTTATCTTAACAATAGAGTTTATTGTTAACCTGTAAATTATCTCGCCTACGTTACACATCTTTGTCACAGTTGCTGGATAGCCAGATTAGAGTGATCATTGCAAAAAATCTGTGTATATCAGCAGATACTGTATATCGATATCTACAGTTGTTACTCACTAATTTAAGCATGAGCATCAAACCCAAAAATCCAGAATGGATCAGGCTGTTTTTAACTTTATCATGCCTTCTTCCCAGTGGTATCAGATCTGATGATAGAATTCAAGATATCGAAGTTTTCTTTGTTGACTAATCCGATTACTGAAAAAAATATGATAACAGATGTGCTGGGATAAAAAGATGAATAACTGCAGCAGTGTACTGGGGTGTGTTCACTTTCACAACTTGTGAGAATTGTTTCCAGTCAAATATATGTGGCTTTGAATACAGTCACTTTAGATACTATATTGCATTTGATTGATTGTACTACTTATTAGAACACAGTTGTTGCAGTTTACCATCACTGTAGAAAAGAATCCTCCTCTCCTGACGTATTTCCTGTTACTTCCTGTTTTATTTCTGCTGTCCTCTGAACTCAGGAGACTTCAATGTCCCTGCAGGTAAGTGTCGCCTCCTTCTGATTAGGAGAGCCTAGTGCACTGCCACCAGTTACTCGTGTCATACCGTAGAAACTACTTGAAACATGAACAACAGCTTTGTGTGTTGTTAGCTGGTGACACTGTGCTGTAGGCCTCTCTTTGCTCTTTGAAGAAGCTTGGTTTTGGGTGTGTTCCTGTGCAATCACACTAATTGTCAGTATTTTTGGGTAACTTTGTTCTCATCTGTTGCTCTGCTTCATGATCAGGAAACCCCTTTGGTCTTAGTGGTAAGTGGATTTCCCGCTGCCTCCCACCCATCCATCTACACATCCATATTGTATCATGGATATTATACATATTACATATAGTATAATATCTATATTATATTATATATTCCTTTGCTTGTTCCCTTGGCATGAGTAACTGTATGTGATAGTGATAATAATAATCCCATCAAACAGGGTGCTCATTCAGTTCTGTTCTGCATGACTGGCATTGTTCATTAGACAAATTGCAGTAGTGAAATCAGCTTTTCCTGGTACAGGCATCCAAACCAGGTCAGTAGGATGGATTTATCTGCTTGCGTAATACTAAATGTATTTTAGAGTTTGTGATCAGCAGTTTGCTTTTCAGTGTAGCAGTTTTGCCTGTTTGAAATTGGCTGCCTGCTGTTGAACACACAGCCAGCAGAACTCATCTGTCCCCTTTGGCCCCGTGTGTTGTGGGTGGGTTGGATTGTTTTCTCTGACAAAACAAATCCTCTTCGATTCCTCTCTGTCCTCTTACTCTCTGGTCCTCTGGTACCATAAAGTCTTGGTTGTGCCTTCCGGTGGAATAAATTGTGCCACTCTGATTGCCTGGCCACTGGTTTCTAGAAAGTGGGGAAAATACCTTTTATAATGAGTATTGTCCTGTGAACTTGTAGGTAAAAGGCGTGAAGCTTCGCTGGCCTCACGATTTGATTCGGATACACCTTTCATCGATTCGAATGCGCAGTGATTCTCGATGCAGCCTCAATGTATGGTATCCTCAATTTTCTGTTCACATGGTCATAATTTAATACAAAGCAGATGACAATCATAAAATGTATTTATACCGCAGATAGAGACAAGGTGCTTCACAGAAGAGGAAAAGGAAAATAACCGACTGCAGCTTAAAACGGCACAAAGAAGAGCAACAGTTAAAAAAGCAGCAAAAAACACTGCAAAAGGACTATAAAACACACTGGGATGAAAACAAAGCTGACTATGAGTTAATGATATAATCCAATTGCTTATTTAAGAAATCTAAATTGACTTTAACAAAGGCTATTCAGTTATTTTTTAATAAGTAAGATTGAAGTAATGAAGTTTCCCTGGCAAAATAACAAAAATATAAATCATAAAAAAACGTCAGCATCAGCCATCAACAAATTGTCTTATCAAACGTCTGGTCCCTAATAGGGATATACATGTAGGCAGGTAGGAGGTTCATATAGTTCTCCCCTCGATCTATCTCCCTTGTAGTCCCAGTACTTTCCATCATCATATACATTTGTATGCCAAACATCTGTTTGTCAAACTAACACTGACATTCATATCACAGTGAATCAAAACCCAGTTTAATGCTGCCGCTGAACCCGGCCGTTTCCTGTCCAGGTTTCCGTACTCCATCAAACCAACTCCAGTTACTGTAGCTTAAACAGCATTTAAATGTCTCTTTCCTCTCCCACCCCCGTCCTCCCTCCTTCCTCCATCTCCCTCAGGAGGATGATGACGGGCCTCTCGGCGCTCCCGAGTATGACACCATCTCTGAAAATGGACTGTTGAGCCGCAACGAACCAATCCGCAGCAAGGTGTCCAAACTGACAGAGAAACTGCGTAAACGCTACCCCACCACCAGCACAGGTCGGTCTGCTCTGACTCACTCACTGGTTGACTTCCTCTTACATGACCTCAAATGCATTTCATTTTAGAGTATGTTTCCTAATAATAGCATTTGATCCCTCTGTCTTTCTTCAAAGGCAACTGTTCCAGCTGCAATGCCGTCTTCTCAGTGCTGAAGAAAAGGGTGAGACTGAAAAACTTGTGACAAAAATTGGGGATATATTTAGGCGTTGCGTCATCATCATGTTTAATTTTGTCTTTCGTTGGCTCGAGCTCTAACACAATCTCTCTCCGCTTTACAGAGGAACTGCAGTAACTGTGGCAACAGCTTCTGTTCCCGCTGCTGCTCCTTTAAAGTGCTGAGATCTTGCATGGGGGCAACAGGTGAGAATTGATTTTAACATTTTACTTTTAGACAGATTGATGTAATTTCATGACAGTTTCATCATGTCACATCACAATATCTTGTATCTGTGTCTGTTCTTCATTGTATGATTTTATTTCTTTTTCAGCTCCAGAGGCCCAGAGGGAGACTGTGTTTGTTTGTGCTGCCTGTAATTCCTCTCTCATCAAGTTACAGTGAGATGGCAGGCCTCTCTTGTTTTCCAGTGGTCAGCTGGAGGTCACTCACTGTTCGGCCCTGAGCCCTACTCCCACCTTACTGAAACCCTAACACATGCCTTGGTTTTCAAGTCAAGCACCTCTATCTGTCAGGACACCTCCTGTGTTGAACCTCGAGAACCTTTCCCATGTCTCGCGTCTCAGTTGCTTCCCTCTGTGGCTACTCGTGTTGCTTCTGGGACTTTTACTGTAATCTGTTACATATTTGAAGAACTGGACCTTATGAATCTATGAGACTTTCTACAGAGCACAATAGCTCAAAAATCAAAGGACCTCTTCCCTTTGCTGAGCAGAGGGAGGTGTAAAGCGTGCAGGGTGGAGGCCAGGATTTCACTTGAATGTTGCCATCTTCAGCCCTGTGTAGCAGTTTAACTGTACTGTAATGCTGAGAGGACTTTTTCTGTACGAACAAGGCCAGAACTGTATAGATTTGGCGCGTTTTCATATTGTTGATGAATGCGATTGTGTGAGCAAAGGCTGGCAGTGTGAAGTTGGCTTGTTCAGATGAACAAAATAATGGATGTACGGCCAAAATAAGAAGCTCTGATTGCCACAATGTGCACAGGCAAGTTTTTAAATGGGCATTTGCTTAGTGAAAAATTCAGATTAGAACTCAATAACTTGAGGTTTCCTTCTTTAAATGGTGTTCCCTTCAGCTAGTGGACCTACCAAGACATAAGGGCAGCAGATATGACATGCTATAACAATGACAACTTTAAGGCAGTAAACGGAAAATGCATGGTCTGCAATTTATCACATTACGTTTTTGTCAAGTTGCCAGTGATGTTGTTCTGGAGGGCGGGTGAATGAGGCTTTGTCAACATTTGGACAAGTTTGCTTACCGGCTCGGTGTACTTCTGATGATCAAATTGGATAACTTTTTGTCATAATTTTTCCTGTTCAGATTTTTTAGAGCATAGCAGCAAACTAGAAGTCAAAAAAGCTGCTAGAGTTCCCCAGAGCACCGTGCTTTTCCTCTAACTGGATCAAAGTTGACCCAACTGGATTAAAGTTGTTTGAATGGGCCGAGCAGCCAGCTGAAGTTGTCAGCAGAGCCTCACACTCTTGCAAGCGGGACTTAAAAGAATTGTTGAGGAAATATAAGCCAAAATGTGGCTCTTGGTGGAGAAATTGTTTCAATCATGATTCAGACACAGACGATTGTAATTGTTTGCTTTGCTTTTATTGTAATCATATACAAAAACTGTCACCATGAATTGTTCTATTATATCTAATATATTTAATTTAAAACTCCAGAAAGTGCAAGTTATTGTTTTACCCAATAATTCATTCTGTATATATTGCCCTTTCTTTATGGATGAGATATGCCATTATTGAAATAAACTCTGTGATGATTTGATGGACTGGTAAGTATGGTCTTTTCAGCCTCATATGGTCCAGATTTACTTTCAGCAACATGAACATTTTTAAAATGGGACACTGTCTGTATGTCTTAGCCCTAAACAATACATCAGTTTTGGTTTATTATTTTTGGAAGTTTCAAAGATAGAAATTCAAACCTCAAAAATTCAGATGGATGGTTCTCAAAATAAAATAGTTCAATATGAACAATTTCAGATCACCAGATCAAGGGTCTGCATCAAACTGTACTTGCTCAAAGATACCAGCTGAATATACCTGACTTTCCTCAATAAGGTCCATGCATTATTCCCTGAGAAATTAACGAAATTAAGGACACCTTATCTCCCAGTGTTCGCGTAAATGGGAATACTTGGATCTTTCCCTTGCACCAAAAGGTAATGGGGTCTATTCTGGACTGAGAAACATCCTCCATCCAAATTCTGTGGAAAACTGTGCAGTAGTTTTGGTGTAATCCTGCCAACCAACCAATGAAAAAACAGACAGGGGTGTAAACATAACCTTGGCAGTATTAACCCTGCAGATATGAATACGTTTCACAGTTACGTTTTAATTTTCTTAGAAGACACCTTCCTATGAGAAAAAATGTAAAGCAGCATTGAAAAGCATGTGTATGGAAGCCCATTTTCTGCCAGACAAATAAGATGAAGCTTGATGAAAAGAATAATCCCAATAACATAAAAATATAAATAAATCAATTATAACTAAATCGAAATTCTAAATTATTAAAGTAAAAACTAAGAGATGTCATAATTGTGATTAAATTTTTTTTTTTAATATTATGGGATAAAAGTTAGGTAAAAAGTCATGTGATAAAAAGTAATTATGCGAGATTAAAAAGTCAACATTTATCTCATAATTACTACTTTGTTATAGCATTATTACAACTATGTCCTGTATGTTCTTTGTTTACATGGCTGAGATGTGCCTCCATAGATGTCAGACAGCTGAATTCATATTACCTAAACGCTGTACTTTAGCCCCTCCCCTCCCCTCCTACCCCCGCCCCCCCCCCCCCCCCCCCCCACCCCCCCACCCCCCTCCCCCCCCCCCAATCCGTCCCCGTGTCCCACTAAAGCGATTTCAGCGCATGCAGGGACTCGCGCCCTACGGCTACGGATGGCAACATGGCGACAGAGGTAAGCCTGGCATATTTTGTTTGTTTTTTTCGTGCCGAGGTGTCGGTGGGTGAGCAGCGCGAGACAATGTCAGTGCTCACTGAAAATGAGGCGGGCGCGCGGGGAGGGCAGCGGACGTGGTCAACGAGGGTGAAACTGTGCCGTACCCGAGTCACTCCTGACGGCTGTGTCCTACATTATCATGCCCGCCCCGTCCGAGGGGCTCGGTTCGTCCTCGGCGTTTTTTAAGGGAAACCCAGGAGCGTGGAGTGTGGAAGTACAGCCGCGGCTCCACTGGAGCAGAACCAGGGCAGAAACACGGACCACCGCGAGATGTTAAGCTGTTTTGGTGAAAGGAGATCTGTTGTTGTCTGTTAAGACGCCCTGTTAATCCGGTGACAGGCCACCGTAGTGTGTGGACGCTGTGACCACACACACACACACACACACACACACACACACACACACACACACACACACGGGAGCAGCGTTCAGCACCATGGACAGCAGCCACGCCGCCCCGACCTTCCTCTCTGCGTTTCCAGCCTCCCTCGCCTCCATCTGTGCTCCCAGGAACGCTCAAATAAAGAATTATTGATGAACTCAAATGGATGTTTACCCAACACACACCTGGATTCAATCAACATGTCCAGCACAAGTGTGTGTTAGTGTCTATGTGTGTGTGTGTGCCCTTTTATCAGCCTGCCTCATCTTGTTTCACCTGATCAATCTGTTGTGAGCTGTAGTGAAATGTTGTCCTGTCTCCTGCAAGCTCTACTCTCCTCTGTGTGTGTGTGTGTCTGTGTGTGTGTGTGTGTGTGTGTGGGAAAGATAGTATGTCCAACGCTGGGCTCGGCTCCAACAGACAACAAGGCAGAAATGAGCACAGACACTGAGCCACAGAGTGATTGATCACATCTTGTCCGCTTCTCCTCTATCATCCTATACTTCCGATTCAGCCTGTTTGTACACATTAGGAGCGGACGGGTGCGCAGAGATCTGGAGCTCCCTCTGGGGACTCATTATAAATACTTAACTGTATCAAACCTCATTATATTTGTCTGTCTGTCTGTCTGTCTGACTGTGTGTTTTATCCTCCCCACAGTTCCACAATCTGCAGGAGTTGAGGCACAGCGCATCTCTGGCAAACAAAGTCTTCATCCAGAGAGACTACAGTGAAGGAACCACCTGCAAGTTTCAGACCAAGTTCCCCTCGGAGCTGGAGAGCAGGGTGAGCAGACGGCAGCATTCAGCTACACATGCATTTAAAGATGTCATACGTCAAACCTCTTTATTTGAATGTCTAAGAACTTTGAGGGTTTTTGAGTTGTGCACTTACATCATCCAAAATGTTTCCAACAATGTTCAAATCCTGAGAAATTCTACCTTAGTCCAAGGTTGCATTTTATTTATAACTTTGAGATAGCCACAGGGTGAGAAGAGAAGTGGGTAAACATGACTAAAAGTACAGTCAATACAATTTTAGAATATCATCATCTCCTTTAATGTTTGTGCCTGGGTCAGTTTAGTCGTGGTTGTTTCACAATGAAGACAACAACTCCCGTGATCCCACACTATTTACATCTCTCGTTATGAGTGAGGGATCCCTTGTGGCAGATATTACATATATTTGTGGTCATCATAGCACCTGATATGATATGACATGATGTCATTTTGTCACCTGTAAGTGTGTAGACAGCAACACACAGTAAAAACTGATGCTTTAATTAACCAAGTACATGTTAATGCCACCAGTGTGTTGTGTGAGACATTGAGAGATATTAGGTGATCAGATCGATACAATCGTTTCCTGCATGTTTGAAGGGACAAATGTTGCCGAATTTAAAGCAATATGTGCTAATTATTTTTTATTTACTTTTTTTTTAACCGAGAGATCCATTATAATAATAATGCAATCTTGAAAACAAGCTACAACTTTAAACTCATTATGCAACTAGAAATCATGACAAGATTGGCAATGCCTATGTAGTTATTCTTAATGCTTGTCAGCAGGTCGGATAAGTCATGAAATTCAAACACATTTTTTTTTATGGTGGAGGGCTGAGGATGAATTGACAAGTCTCATAGTCTGAAGAAAGAGGCTGCTCTGTAGTCTGGTGGTACGGCACTAAAGTTAACTTTGTTTCACCATCATCATACTACAGTTGTTCATAGATATATATAGTTACAATTGAGACATGACTTCATTGCTATACACCCTGCAAGAAGCTGTGTCTTAAAATGAAAAATTGTGTGAAAATGATTTTACTCGCTTTCAAAACGGCACGTGTTGGCCAGATCAAGATCTTAAGACAGGAGGCAGTAACGTTTGTGCCACTTTTGTCCACAGGGGGCGCCAGAGTCGACCAAAAGATGAGCATTCCTTGCAGCTGCTTTAACTGTCCAACACCCGTTACTCTGCCAATCTCCCCAACTTGTTTCTTATTAGGGATGAATAATACACACAAGAATAAATGGATGGTTGGATTTCAGCCGTGCAGGGACCTTTGTTGCATGTCATGTCCTACCAGTCCTAACCTTGCTCCTCATGACTGTGTGTGTCTGCAGATTGAGCGGACGCTGTTTGAAGACACTGTGAAGACGCTGAATAACTACTATGCAGAGGCAGAGAAGATAGGAGGCCAGTCTTACCTGGAGGGGTGTCTGGCCTGTGCTACTGCGTATCTTATCTTCCTCTGCATGGAGACACGCTATGAGAAGGTCAGACTGGTGATCTGAGTGCATTATATCGGTCTTGGACAATGATTAACATGTCTGGGAATCCTTACTCGTTCTCATTTTTCTTCTGTGTGCGTATTAGGTGTTGAAGAAGATAGCCAAGTACATTCAGGAGCAGAATGAGAAGATCTACGCTCCCAGAGGGCTGCTCATCACAGATCCCATAGAGAGGGGAATGCGTGTTGTATCCTTACTCTGTGTTTGGGGTTACGTGCACAAAAAAGCTGTAGCATATATGTTTTCTGTTTAAATTAACCACGTATAATTCTTGATCCCTAACTACTCTCCCACCAGATAGAGATTTCCATCTATGAAGACAGGGGCTCCAGTGGCTCCAGCTCAGGGAGCAGCTCCGTGTCTGGCAGCACCGCTCGATGACTGGGTACTTCCTTAACAACCGCGTCCCCCTGATCACTCCCAACCCTAGAGGAGAACTTAGGACAATGATGCTACTCCTGTTTCAACTCTTAGCCCATGCAAGCTCACACAAAGGATTCACTAGCTTTCAACTCAGAGAGGCTCCTGACGCGCTGACACATGCTCAAGCTCTTTTTCACATTGAACGCTTAAAACACACACTTTCGTAGTTTTTTGCAAAGCAATGTGCATGCGCCGACTCAGTCACGTTTCTGTAGGATGTCTCTGTGAGAACAACATTTTGTTAGCAATACTTTGTGTGATCGTACCATTGTAGCTTCCTTCCTGTCCTCTTTAATGTTACCACAGCTGTGTGTAATGTGGTGGGAGAGAAAAGGATGTGGGAATAGAAAAGAGGGAGGAAGGAAGTGCCGAGGCAGGAGTGAAGACCACAGGTCTCACCAGACCTCATACCTCAGCCACCACAGTTGCACCAACGTGGTCCATGTCAGCCAGGACTGAAACGGACCAACCAGGAACCTGGACTAAACACATCACCATCAACCCTGCGCACCAGACACTGGCTTTTAAGATTTAAGCAAATATATAGGTGCATCTCAAAAACATAGTGAAAAAGTTCTATATTCCTTGTCAGTTATTGTAAAAAGTTAAAATTGTATATATTTCAGACTCACACAGTCCTGTGAAGAGCTCTAAAAAGCTAATTAATTCAAAACACTTTTTCTTACAACCATCCTTTAATCTCTCAGTCTGGTTCAGTACACACAACCTCAATCATGGAGAAGACTGCTGACTTGACAGCTGACCATAAGACACTCATTGACACAGAAGATCATTGCTGAAATGGCTTGCCGTTCACAGAGTGCTGCATCAAAGCATATTCAAGTTGACTGGAAGGGAGAAGTGTGGTAGGATAAGGTGAACAAGCAACAGGGATAGCCGCAGCCTTGAGAGAATTGTCAAGTAAAGACGATTCAAGAACTTGGGGGAGCTTCACCAGGAGTGGACTGATGCTGAAGTCAGTGCATCAAGACCCACCACACACAGACCTGTCCAGGAAATGGGCAACATGTGTCTAATTCTCAGTGTTAAGACGCTACTGAACCATAGACAACGTCAGAAGTGTCCTACCTGGCCTAAGGAGAAGAACTGGAATGTGGCTCAGTGATCCAAAGTCCTCTTTTAAGGTGAAGGTAAATTTTGCATGTCATTTGGAAACGAAGGACTCAGAGAGTCTGGAGGAAGAGTGGAGAGGCACAGAATCCAGGTTGCCTTAGGTCCAGTATGAAGTTTCCACAGTTAGTGACGGTTTGAGGAGCCTTTTCATCTGCTGTTGTTGGTCCGCTGTGTTCTATCAAGTCCAAAGTCAACGCAGCCATCTACCAGGAGATTTTAGACCATTTTATGCTTCTGCCTGCTTACAAGCTTTATGGAGATGCTGATTTCCTTTTCCAGCAGGACTTGGCACCTGCCCATAGTGCCAAAATTACTAGTAACTGGTTTGCTGACCATGGTATTACTGTTCTACATTGGCCAGCCAACTCCACTGACCTGAACCCCATAGAGAATCTGTGGGATCAAGACGAAGATTAGAGACCCCAGACCCAACGAAACAGACCCGTCCAAGTATCGAGTGCATAAGTGAACATAATATTCAGATGGTTGACATTTCTGTATTAGAAATCCTTTTTTGATTCATCTTTATTGACTCTCACTATATTGAATTTGAATCTAATCATCAAAATTAAAACAAAAAACATATTTAAAAAGTATTTCACTAATGATTCTAGAATATAAGAAAGTTGAATTAAATTAAGTAACAGAAAAAGGAACTTCTCCAAGATATTCAAATTTTTTGAGATGCACCTGTAAGTAGGATCTACAAGTGTTTAAGTTAGGCGTCACCTCCCCAGAGCACAGAGAAAGCGTACAAAAAACATCCTCCTCCTCCACCTCTGACGTAAATCATGCTGTCTGGTAGCAGATGAATGTCATTCCGCCCGTCCATGTAAATAATGTAGCAGATCTTCCATTTTTTCCTCTCACGTGAAGCCTATACTTCATTTGTTGGACACTCGAACACAGGCACTTGCACAAATCTAAGTACTAACTTCTTGGTTTCCATGAGTGAGATGAACTCTTCCTAAATTTTTGATTATGCAAAGACGCACTGTGCATTATATGCGGAAGTGAGCGGACGAAGGATGGGTCAAAAAGTCTTCCTGAATCTTTACCTGTCGTGTTTGAAAATACTCCAACCCTTCCTCAATTTCAGAACAATCTTCCAAAGAAAAAAAGCTGCCAAAAACTGGCTCACAGATGTGAATGTGTCTCTTGTTTTGGTGACATTTTGTGCAAGAACAAACTTTCGTACTGCTTGTTGTTTGATACACATGGCAATGAGCTAATATGACTGGTGTCAAATAAATACTGTTTCATCACATCAGCCGCACCAGGCTCATCTTTGTTATTGGACTGTATATCTACATTATAGACCTTTGTACATTTTGGCTGGTATTGGCTTCCACTGAAAGCGCTTGTATTTATAGGAACATTAATGACAATAGACCATAATTATAACCCAGCATGCAAAGCTGGCAGTGGAACTCTAAATCTGTCATTATTAAAGGTGCAGTTTGTAACATTCTAAACACTAGCTAAAATATCAACGGAATGTGACAGTTTTGACATTATGAAGAGATACCTGCTGAAGTTAGCATGCTAACCAGTTAGCCCTAGGCCTGAAAACCTCTTTCTCCCAGTGGTCTAAAGCTCCTGTGCTAGTGGTGTAAACACCAACATACCCCTGATAGTCAGCTAGCTGCACGGCTAACATAGCAGTCCTGGGTGTATAAAATATGTACATAGTTAGCAGCAGCTGGTGGCTACGCCAGTGATATGCTGATCCTGTTTGTTGCGAGTATGAATTCAAGGTGACCTAATATTACGAAGTGCACCTTTAAAGCAGCACTAATCAATGCTTTTATACTAATAATGTATCATATAACTGCATGTGATCTGTTGAGTCATTTATAGTTGTGAGCTCTGAGAGAATTTTCATCTGACTCTTCAGTTCCCTTCAGCTCTACTGAGCTTTATAGCATCCCTTAGCTCATTACTTTGGTTTTTACACAACTCTATTGTTTTGTTCCAGGCATTCTGCTCTCAACAGTGTCGTTTCCACCCACAAGTGTCAGCTGTTTTCAGCCAGAGAGCTCTGACAAACCCACTGTACGTGCTGTGCATCAAACAGCAGGCAGACACAGTTAACCACTGGCTGGTGAACACTGTGAAGAATTTGGCAGCTGAAGAGCCAGATATTTCCCTCTGGGGTTGTTGGAGACCAAACACAGAGTTACAGAGAACCGATATCTGTCTTACATTTATCACATGGTCATGGTCATGACTCCAAATGAATGATAATGCTGCTCGTTAACTACTGGAGGTTTAAATAAGCACTTGTTTGCTATCACCCCTGCTGAAAAAACAGCATATACCAGCACCAAAACACAACATATGCTGGTCTTGCTGGTTTTTCCAGCAGGGACCTTAGCCATGACAATTTGTTGGGTTGTAAAACCATATATCACTGTTGTGTCCAGAAGCTATTTCTGGTCAGGTGAAGTTTCATAGTCCAGAAGACATTACTGGGGCTTCACAGTAAAACAGCACTGAAGCATTCTCCTAAACAATTGAAATAGATTGGGACTTGTTTTATAACAAAAAAAACTGAAAAAGACATAGAATGCTGCTCACCCGCCATATTCCAGGTATCTGGAGGCCCCCAGATCTGAAATTGATTTGATTTACAGTTTTTTTTACTATGGCTGCAAAGCATCAGCACGTACCCCGTCCGAATCGGGTGTACAAGCTTGGCCGCATGTATATGGTGTAAATAACACCGTTTCATGTTTGAAACCCCAGAAATAATTTGTGGACTGAGAAACTTCACATAATGCCCCATCAGCATGTAGGTGATTCCATAATGACCTAATCTTAATTCTTGGGTGAACTTATCCTTTAGTGCTATCAATTCTACCTGTGTCTCAGCCATCATAAGTAGTGCTTCCTCACAACTAATTACATGTTTGAGGTTTTTCATCTCCTGCGTTCACATCACCATGCACAATTTATTATAAATGATTTACTGAAAAACGGTACAAGCATATTTATTCTAAGCATGATAAGCCTTTTTCAAAACATTCTGACAAGTCACAGGAGGAAAGGCACAGGGTCCTGGCTGTGTAAAAGGCCTAAAACACATACAAATAATAGTTTAAATGTATTTCATGCACAATGTTTGCCAGGTATTAAATGTTGTATTTAAAAACCATTGCCAACTTTATGTTGTGGCAAGCTTCGAAAGTCAGAAAAATCCCCTCATGTTTGCGTGCATGCTTGACTGGATATTCATCACTACAACAGCTGGGCAGAGGGCAGGATAGCGATCCCAGTTTTTCAGTCTTCACCTTCAACATGGAGGGACTGCTGTGTGCTCTCAGCTCACCAGATCCTCCGGACTGCAGGATGTCAACACACTATCATGCATTCTGATTAAACACATTCTGTTACTGCATGTCACAGGACGTCGAGTCTTTAAGCAAATGGTTGCATGCAGTGCTGGATAAAGGCTGTCTTACTGTGTCATCGTTACCCTCGAGACTACCATCCCCTGAGATCTGCCAGTGCAGAGAGCACCATCACATACTGTAGTAAAACTGCCTTAAAGGAGGAGGCCTCAAACGTGGAGACAGAGGTGGAGCGGACACCATCGTAAAATGGAGCCAATGCTGCATGAATACAGGGACAGAAGAGGCAAGGAAAAAAACGGAGGAGGACGACAGAGACAGGCAGACATCAGATTGAGACGAAGCAGTGCAAATGGCTGAAGCTGATGAAGATGACAGTCACATGGAAGTAGGATGAGTAAAGGCAGAGGACACAGGGGACACAGGGGGATACTGAGGTACTCAGTATGTCTCCTTCGTACAGAAAAGATCTGTCAGCCCCACACATCTGGTCTTGTTCTTACAGGTTCATTTTCAGCATTGAGGGAAAGCCCAGAACAACAGATATGATTCTTTGTACATGTGAAATGATAATCTGACATTGTTGAATTATAGAGGTTTATTTAGTGAGCTTACATTGGCACCGCAGGAAAAAAGCAACTATAGCAGTACCATTAAAAGAAAAGAATGAAAAGAGAATAAAGAAACAAAACTATTAGAACTACTCATAGAGTAAAGGAAACAACAATACCTCTGCAAAAGTGTTTTAAAACCATGTGTTCTGTAACATTACTGTATGTTTGACTCTGATTTTGTGCTGTTTCATGTGATTATCCTCACAGACCTGCAGAAACATAAACATTAAAGAAAATTAAAAAGAAAGCAAATAATGGGTTATTTTAAATGCGTATACTCATTGTTAAGAAAGGCCCAGTGTGTAGGATTCAGGAGGATCTATTGGCAGAAATGTAACATCACATTATTGCAATTATTACGTTTTCATTCAAGTATCATTGCCCGAAACTAAGATTTGTTGTGTTTTCTGTTACCTACAGAGGAACGGGTCCTCTCCCACTGAGTCCGACATGCTTGTACAGTAGCCCAGAACGGACACACTAATCTTCGGCTTCAGTGAGGGCTTCTCACATCTTTTCATGTTGTTGGTAGCCACCATAGGGAAGGGTTCAGTTGGTTGCAATCTACAATCTCACCGCTGGATGCAACTAAATTCTACACACTGTACTCTCAGGGCACTCAATTAAAAGACAAACTGATGGGAAAAAATATGCTTACCTGCACAGCGGCCATTCTTGACAGCGTAACCTTTACCACACTGAATGAGAGAAGAAAGAAATGTGTTGGAATTAAAACCAAATATTTTTAATCAATCAGATATTAAATAACAGCAAAGAAGAGTCAGTAACGTTACCGACTGACACATCATTTTGATAAAACTGTGTTTAATTGAACTAAACTTGCCTGTGACATAAAAGGACAAGAGACATACTGTGGAGGTTTGGATACATTTATTAGGTCACTGCCAGAGACCGACTGAAACATTACCCCTTGCTTAGAGTTCATGCCGCGGATCCGTTCTGCGTACCTGCGTGTCGTTTGCAAGCGCAGTCGTTTCCCCTTCTTTGGGATAGGCTACTTCCACCACCGTGTTCATTTCACCCGGCTGGAGGCTGCGAGTGAAGGAGGTGCCGTCTGGCCAGGAGACCTCCAGGACCGTCACCTCATCGTTTCCTGGGAGTCAAGGAAAGAAACATCACTGAGCATCACATAAAACGCTCACAAAAAGTTCCATCATTTTCTTGGGTGAATGTTTTTTTTGTCTGTATCGTCAGATAAAGCTAATGTCAGGGGGTGATTAGCTTATCTTAGCATGAAGACTGGGCGCAGAGGAAACCTGGCTCTGTCCTTAGTTAAAAACGCTGTTGGGTGATGGATCTTCTGGTGCTTGACTCTGTCTAATACCCCAAATTGTTGTTTTTCTTTGTGTATGGAATGAATACAATTATGTTAACCAGTGAGCTTGGTGTATTTAACTTTGGACGAACCCAGGTTAGCGGTTTATCCCTGCTATTCGACTCTAAGCAAGAAAGTCAATAAAAACAATGACGTGTATCAGCCAAAATGTTTTTCCTTTTAAAATCAGCCTCTACTCATAAAGTCTATTGCAGAAACATTACATATTATATCTTAAATAAGAGATATTTGTTTGTTTGTCACATTTTCTTTCAGTACCTATAAATGACATAGTGTAAAGGAAGTTACCTAAACCAAAGTGTGCCACAGGCTCCATCTCACACAGGTACCCGGAGCCTCCGTCAATGATGCGCATGTGAGCTCCACTCTGGCTGGTGAAGGCCGTGACCTTGGCTCCCCGGGCGAAAGAGCCAAACTGGGTGCGAGGGACGACCCGCAGCCAGTTGTTGGACGAGCCCTGATGAGGTTGGACAGGTTAGGGTTTGTATCTTAAGGGCTCAGTTACTATAAACAACACTGTAATGAAGATAATTGTACTTAAGTATATGCATGTTATTTTACTTAATACTTCCACTCCACTACATTTCAGGGGCAAATACTGTACTTTAATCCACTACAAATATGAGCTGGTTTACTTTTTAGATTAATATTTGCCATACAAATTGGGCTCCTTCAACGGTTTTTTAAAAAAAAAAGAAGAAAAAGATGTTGATCTGGCTAGCATGTGGATTAATTCTGAAAGTGAGTGAAAGAAAGACGCAACATATTTTTAATACAAATAAAATTTGTCAAAGTGCTGTTCCACCAGATTACAGAGCAGCGTCGTTCCCCAGCACTCTGCCAAAAGCGAGCTTTAATTTGATGACTTTGTGCATTTTATGTAATCGAGTAAGTATTTTAACATTGTTGTGTTGGCACTTTTGTTTTAAGCAACACATGCACATACACACCTGTGTGACCTTGAAGACAGAGATGGGCTGCTGGGCACTCTCCCCGTGTGCCAGCAGCAGGTCCAGCTGTCCGTCCCCATCCAAGTCTGTCACAGTGCCACCTGTCCAAAACAGACAGCGGGCTTTCACTGCACTGACCTACATAACAACTTCACTGTGGTGTTTATCCGACAGCTGTGTCTCCCTAAATCTCATCCGAAACAGAGACGTGGCAGAGGTGTCACATATTCACTTCAGGTTCTGACATTTTGAGACTAAAACGGAGGAAAATGTTGTCAAATGTCGTCTGTTCTGAGTTTAGAGGGGGCTGACCTGTTCCTCGCCCCTGTGGCTCTGCAGCGTCTCCCACGTTCAGCTGCTGGATCAAAGGATCTGCATCGGCTCTCCTCAACACCCTGTAAGCAAACACACAAGCTAATAGTATCCGGATCTCTTTTTTCTTTGCTGCTAGTGGTTATTTATTTGGCCTTGGGTTCATGTGATAATTGAAGCGTCACCTGAACAGCCTGTTGGGGGCACTGCCCCTGTAGGCAATATTGTTGAAAAACACGTCCAGCTCCTTGTCATTGTCGAAGTCGGCGGCGATGACTGTGCGAATAGGTGAAGAATCAGCAAATCTTCCAGTAGCAATGTTCTGCACAAAAGAACGTCGTCAGCTCTCGCAATGTCAAACTCTTTATATCACAGACTTTTAATTGTCACCCCGCTTTCCTTCACTGTCCTGTTCTCCTTCCTTACCCGGAATGTAGAGTCGCTGCCCTGCAGGAAAAGTCTGTGCGGGCCGTTCCAGTTGCCATACACAATATCCGTCTTCCCATCGCCATTGAAGTCTGCCAGTGCTACACCTCTGCCGTGCTGGTACCTGTCCTCCACACCTTTACAAGTTCACACAAGGTTCAAAGCTTTAGCGCTGGATAAATGATAGTCTGTATATGGATCTAAAATATTTTTTAAAGAAACACAATGCAGCTATTTTACTTTAAAATTACGGCTTTAAATTATTTTGTGTCGTGTTTAGAGAGAACACAGAAAATAGAAAAGACATTGTCAACAATAAATGTGTTTTTTCAGCTATGATGTCCATTATATCTATAAATCATCTAGATTAGATTAGATTAGCCGATGAGTTTTCTACTTTGTAGGTTGGGTTTATCTACAAATGACCTGCATTAATGTGCATTTCTTGACTGTTTACTTATTTTTTACTTAATAGGGTGGGAAGAAAATTATTACTGTACTTTGCTATTTTGTATGTAAGTTCCATTTTCATCTATTGTTGCTGTTTTTGCATTTCAGCCTTGGGGACTTTCTGCATCTACTTAAAGCAAGTCAGTTTGTGTGAACTTGCGCACAAAAAAAACAAACAAATCTGAAGCACTTCATTGACTTATTTTGGTGAAACTGGTTAAAATGTAATGAACCAAATAACTTGGCAACTTCTGTGATGAGTTTCCTGATGGATGGATCGTTTAACTGTTGCACCAGTAATCGCTAACTGCTTCTAACTGTAGCTGCTATTAGCTAGTTAGCTCAGTTAGCCATGCAGCCAGCAGTCTGAACAGCTTTCTCCATTAGGGCAAAAAATATTAGGTGTGAAAACAGAACTATTACCTTTGAAAATACCTCAGGAAACTCAGTACTCGGACCTGTATTTAAAAGTATTTCTACTTCTGCTTTCAGCTTCTCTACAAACTCCCACCTGCCCGTCTGGCCACATCAACAAAAGTCCCGTCTCCATTATTCTTGAACAGAAAGTTGGCTCCGTTTTCGTTGTCACAGAACACATCCGACCTCGACTCGCTCAGGATTGGTCCGATCACCACCCCGCGTCCACCTGTAAAACAAGTGAACTGCTGATTCAGCACACCTCAATACATCACTGACTTCACTCCTCCAGGTCGACTCCTGACCTGTGAACATGTTGACCCCGGCCTTGGCAGCCACATCCGACAGTGCGATAATGCCCGCATTCACATCACTGGCAGCTTCGTCCATTTCCAAGAGAGCGTGGGGACCAACGTTGCCACTGGCGTAATTGGCCACATATATTGAGTAACGGCCTGTTCCCTGCAGAGCAACAACAGTGTGAGGGGAAGGAATTGTAAACATTGAGAAAAGTACAGAAGTTTTACTGACCTTCCTGTCAACACATGCAACAGAGCGTCCTGCCATGCGGTTAGCGACTCCACGACGCACATTGAGCTCGTCGCTCAGGAGATCTTCAAAGCGGCCGTTCCGAAACTTGAAGAGCTTGTCTGAGTAAGTTGCCCTTCCTGCATTAAAAAAAGTCAGTGATCGTGAGGAGAAATCGATCAGTGGGCGGCAAAAATTTTGAGAACTCATGAGAATGAGGAATGCACGTGTTACCAGAGTAGGCGTTGTTTGTGTTGAGGAAGTAGATCTCCTCACGTCCGTCTCCGTCCACATCACAGGCGGTAACTCCAATAGCAGCCCCTGTCCGGTCCCTCAGGGCGTAGTATGGAGAGTTACTGTCATCAACAGCAATATTTACCAGCCTGTTTTGAGTGCGATCGTACTTCAGCACCAGGTTGGGCCCATTGTACCTGAGAGAGAATATTAAAAGGCTTGGTTTTGCCCAAAGAATTTCTGCAAAGACCCAATTAACAGAAACTGTCTCGCCATCACTCTTACACTCACCCTGCCACAACCACCTCCAGGTCACCATCGCCATCCACGTCTGTCACAGCCATCCCATAATTGAGCTGTGTGGGATTGTGCAGACTGTCGGGGGGAAGCATCGTCTGCGTTACCACCTGAAACATGGGCTCAGAGCTCTGGGCGTGGGACCGACTCCAGAGTCCGACCAGGAGGATCAACATACCTGAGCCCCACATTGCTGCCACCTGGTGGGAAACAGCACAGAGCTGCGTCAGTTAATTCAATACGCTGATCAGGGCTTCAGGGCGACGCTATTTCTGACGCCCATGAATCCAAAGAAGTGCAATTAAACATTTTCATTAGTTGCACTGGTGTGCCTGAATGTAACAGTTTATTTATGAAACAACTGAGGCAGTTGCATGTGCTGTGATTAAGAAAAGTATATTCATGACATGATAGACAGCACAGAATTATCCATCAGTAAAGCAAGAGCCAGCTTCCAGCATTTGAGTCATCTAAAGGTGAGTTGGACCACATTGATTTGACACATTTTGACTATTTGTTTATGTACCTTTAAATACCTCTAATTGACCTTCAATTCATACAAAAGGAGATAAACAAAAAACACACATTTATCTGAAAGTATTCAAATTAATCATCAGAACAGACTAAAGTATCATGAAAAAAGTCTCCAGAAACAATAAAAAGCATCTGCACACAACTATACTCTACTATTAATGACATTTCCTATATTAGAACTATATCCTGTTTAATTGCAGATGCACGACAGTCTTTCGTTTTGATGCCTATTCCCCATCCCTGCTTGTTCCTGAGCACAGTGGCATGCAGAGATCACGTTACTTTAAAACCAGTCTTACCTGACAACAGTATCTGTATGTAGAAATTAAATGATCAGACCTAGATGCACCGATGTGAGTCCACTCAGCACCGTTTGTTCCAAACTGCACGATTTACACAACATATGCTTTTAAAATTTACGAAACAGCTTGTGTAACGTGTAGAAGATTGGCCAATCAGCAAAGGCTTGTGTGAATAATTAAAATCTTGACCAATAGCTGACTCTGTGCGCATGAAATGCGGAAGTCTGCTCTATTTTGTATGCGATGCTCTACAAATACGTTACAAAAACCAAAACGTTGAAGCGACGGTACATTAAAAATTATTGCCGGGGTAGAAAACATGACAGATATAGAAAAGGAATATTCTGATAAAAACAACTTGGACAAACGTGACAAACGTGCTCTCCTTTTAGAACGGTTCAGCTGAAGCGTCAGACAAGAACAATATCTCCCAGAATACTTTGCGTTGTCATACGCTTTGCGTCTGTTGTGCGACGAAGATCTGTTGCTAAACAAACCGAACACGGGTAAGCTGAGCTGAGAGTAACAATTATTTTATATTACTCAAATGATTTAATTCGAAATGAAATAACACAATTACATTTTATTGTGTATCGATACGAACGGTATTCTTGTGTCCTCGATACACGATCATTACAACCTTAGAGAGGGCGTTTTGTTAAGCTAACCTAGCTAAATCTGCATGCTAACTGCGGAGAAAAGCAATGTAACGTTAGTCGTTTAAATGCTATTGGTTTGATATTCAGACAGTTCTGTTGGAGGAATTAACTAGTTCATGCCACTCACATATAATATATACATAGCAGGCACTTGGTATACAAAGTGTTAGAATGTTTTACATATAAAGCAGTACAGTAAATAATAACACGAACCTTGTAAGCAGAAGTCTCGTCAAGAGGAGTTGCATTTTTGTTATGTAATGTAATTATTTTGTATCTTTTTGTCTCCCAACCTCTGATTTATTGCTCCTGTGTTTGTGTTGCTTTTCGATATTTTTTTTCTCGCCAAAATGTAAAAACATAAAAGCAGAAAAATTTAGTTCATTGGAATAAAGAATAAGGTTTATTGTCATTAAAGTCATACAAATATGTAAGTGGTTTATTAAAATGTAATACATGATATTAGGTATTGTTTTTGCACTGACTCTTACCCTGTTTTCTCTCCTTTGTGGTCCAGATGTGTTGAAATAATTTAATAATGGAGTCTGAACAGCCAAAAGAAGAAGGTGCTCTAGCCCAGCCAACACCAACACCTCCGTCTCAGTCAAAGAAGCCAAGTCAGGCTCTTTACGTTCCCAAGCAACGACCTCAAGGCTCCAAAGACAAAGCTCAGACTCAGGCAGGAGATAAACCAAGACCCAGGCCTCGCTACACAGACAAGGCAAGGAAAAATGCCAGGAACAAGAAGGACAAGGCTGGAGCAGCGGATAAGGGAGCATCTGTTGGTGGGGAGGTACAAGATGATGACAACAAGTCCAATGTGAAGGAAGAGGAGTTACAGGATGCAGATGTGCAGGTAAATGGGAACTGTGACTCGACCAGTGTTGAGGCAGAATCTTCCCTGCACCTGGAAGCAATGTCTCTTCAGGAAGAACAGGAGGAAGAGGAGAGTTGGGACACCTTGTTCAATGATGATGGAGACTGTCTGGAACCACACCTGCTTGAGGAGGTGAGAGCTTGATGAAGGTCACACAATAACCTGAATAATCTTCCCCAAATCCATGTATACCTGTTTGCCAGTTTACTTGTAGAGCTAGTTAGAAAGTATGCCCCCCATCTCTCTCAATCCTCTACAACCTGTCCTTGCTTCTCTCACCCTTCCAGCTGGCTGCGAAGGAAGGTAAAAAGAAGGGGTCAATCCAGCAGGCCAGGTTTGATTACTACAACATGGACCGAGATGACGATGATGAGATTGACCTCAGCGAGGATGAGCTTTCTCACATCGTAGAGATCTACGACTTCCCGACAGACTTCAAGACGGAGGATCTTCTCAAGTTATTTCAATGCTACCAGTATGTATAATTCATTGTACCACTGCTAGCCTTGAAAGCTACACTGTACTTCAGGATTCTTGTTCTTGCAACTATTCCAAAATTTGAGTCCTCACAATAAAAACCTTTCAGCAATTATGTATTGCTTCTAAGATCCACTAGAGTCAGAAGTATCAGTTGAACTGTGTCTTCCTTTTTCTTGTAACAAATTCTTTCGAATTCTGACTTTATCGTCTTTTCAGAGAGAGAGGCTTTGACATCAAGTGGGTGGATGACAAACATGCTCTGGGCCTCTTCTCTAGCCCCATACCAGGTAAGTGAGGCTCTGTTTCACATAAAAGGTGGTTTTGGATGTGTACCTTACAATACATTATTCTTTTTGGTAAATATAATGGTTGTTATACCTTTTCCTGCCACAATGGGAGGAAAGCTCTTCAATAAAGCAGTCAGTGTACATGAGTAGACTCTGACCAACCAACTGCCTGACAAACTCAACATTATTATAATTAAGTAGGTATTATGCGGCAGTGCTGGGCTATTATTTGATATTGTTCATGGTAAGGGAAACGGTTCTGAATCTCTTCATAACATCTACTTACAAATGAACTTTTGTATTAAAGTAATGCCAAACAACAAGTTGACATTTGCAATTTATTTATTTTCCATTTTCAGCCCGTGAAGCTTTAAGATCCAAACATCCACTGATGAAGTTGCGACCTCTTTCCAAATCCTCCTCTGCCACAAAGGCCAAAGCTCGTAGCTGCTCAGGTACAAATGCACTCGCCCGTCTCGCCAGTTCATCATCTGTTTGTTGTCAGTAGCTCATGCCTTTATGGACTAACATCACCTGTGTCCCTCCTGTCGCCCAGACTACCTCCTGCCTGCTAAAGAGAGACCTCAGACTAGTGCAGCTCTGGCTCGCCAGCTTGTCATTGGTGCCCTTGGTGTGAAGAGCAATGTGACGAAGGAGCAGCGTGATGCAGAGAAGAGGAAACTGCAGGAGGCCAGAGGTGCGTTATTCAGAGAGATGTTATTTTCAGCCTATGATTAAATTTATTACAAGTGGAACTAGTGATTGACAGTATACCAATAACTGATAATTACCTGCTTCTCACTACCGATACTGATGAGATATCTGATAATTAAACATTTCTGTTTTTAAAAAGATGTTCCTATGCTGTAGTGTATCCACACCTCAGGGTAGGGAAGGCTCAGATGTAGTGAGCAAAGATGGGTGATATAATATTCCACAGCTCTAATAAGATTTAGTGTGTTATAAGCTTCCACATCGACGACAACACGTTTGGCTTTGTTGTCTACAGTGTGTGGCTCTGCCTTTGTGCTCTTCTTCTCCTCCTATTCTACCTCCTTCTTCTTGTTCTCCTTCTCCTTCTCTTCCTCCTTTAATCTTCTTCTTCTTCCTCCTCCTTTTCTTCTTATTAGCAGAGCTCACACCTACTTTAAAGGTGCATACCGCCACGTACTGTGTTAGAGTGTGTAGATTCTGTGCCTGTTAAGTCAATGAAAGCAATTTTTAAAATCTATATAAGCCTATATATATTTTCTCTAAGGTGAGAATATTCATTTCATGACATACATTACTTATTTTATAATTTATTGGCGCCATATATCGTGCATCCCTAAGCGGAACCCTTTAAAGTGTGACTTCTACACCAGTTTAAGAAGCTGACTTTTGAAATACTGCAGGTCCTCATCTTGGCTGGAGTGTTGCTGTGAATATTTGGTTTAATATATGCAAGTGTCAAACAGGTTATCATTAAGAAATAATATGGGTTAATATGATTAAATACGTTTTTAACTCATACAACACCTGATTTTCCTGTTTTTTGCATCACAAGGGTGCGACCACAAGTGGGAGCTGTTTTTCTACTTTACAGAAGTAAATGGAAAGTCTTGTTGCAAGTTGATGCCAAGAGAAGTTGCTCTTCGTCTGCTGCTGTGCAGATCATAGCAAGTCTATAATCAGTACAGCAGCCATTTCCCTTCACAGATGGAACATAAGTATATAGGCGCAGAAAACCACAAATGGCTGTCCACTGAACAGCCAGTCAGGAAGTGAGGGAATTGAGTATAGAAAACTAAAAACAGCTCCTTTGTTCCCGGCAAGCTTTTTATTTAAGGTCAGAACACGCACAGTGACTGTCAGAGCAGAAGTGCAACATGTGCTGAACACTGTGTCCTTGGATGGAGCGCCACGTATGGTCATGGCAACCAGAGATGCATTTAAAGACAGTATAGCTCCTCACTGCCATGCATGTGGGAAAGACAGCTATACACATTTAGAACATCATATCACGTACCTGTTATTTGGTTTAGGGCTTTCGTTGATTGATGTATTTAACTGTGTCTCTGCGATTTACCTTTCAGAACAAAAGCGCCTGGCAGCCAAACAAAAGGAGGATGTTTGGGAGGGGAGGTGACGGGACAGAAGACTACCCTGCTCCGTCTGTTTTGGTTAGATTCCTTGATTCAGCAGACACAATGGTCTGCTCTGTTTTTCTCAACTGGCCACTCCTTCCTACAGCCACACTTCCCAGAAATGTTTTTGTTTTCCGCAGTGTAACATTTGATGCAAGCATTCTGCCAATGTTCCCTCACCTTTATGCTCATACTTGACCCAGCAGGGACTGTTGCCTCTGTGACATGACCAGGGCTAACACACCTGTTTTCCTAACTCCTAACATTGTAACCACAGGCTGTAGTGAAGCACTGAGTTGAATCATTTGTAAAGGGTAAACCATACTTAGAGATAATAATGTTTTGTGTAGATCTAAGGCCTCACGTTTGTCCCTATGTGGAATTATTTTAATGTTTTTAAATGTTGGGCAGCAATGTTTTCTCTTAAACTCAGTCCTGACGTTACAGTACATTGTACTGCACACAAAGATATTTTTGAGTTTAGGCTCTATTTGAGTTATTGGATAAAAAGTTATGTCATTTAAAAGAAAAAGCAGTATTGTTTACAGTTAGTTTGATGACCAGCCCTTGGATTGTCTTATCAAAGATTTTCTGTAAAATGAAAAGTCTAAAGCCAAAGCTGCTGCTGCTGCTGCTGTTCTGGTCCAGCATGGCTGTTCTGTCTGAGTCTTTTTGTCTAAGCAGGACTGATGATGATGATGATGATGATGATGATTATAAAGTAGTCATCAAATTTCAACCAAATAAACTTTTAGTTGACAGATTTTGTCTTCATGTTGCTTGCCAGGTTTTGTTTTGGCAGAGACTACTTTGTCCCTATTCAAAAAAACAACCACTGTAATTTATGCATCCATTAATGGAGACATAGCGAAAACTTTTCCTTTTATGTTTTGAAGACATTGTCAGTAACTGGTGAATATTCCTGTACTGGTACATTAGAAGAATACATCCTGAAAATGAGTAGCGTGCCTGCATAGTATTAAATCGAGGGTCTGTAAACTTGAGTGAAACTGTTGAGCAGATGTATTTACATTTGAATTTGTCCAACTGCAATGCTTTCATGAAATAAACTGTGGAAAAAATAATGTTTTAAAGAACTGAGGTCACCATTTTCACTCTAACGGCAGTCTTGTTGATCTGATTGCAGATGAAGCAACATTATGTAGAACCTGGCATTATGTGCGCTTTGGCGCCCCCCCCACAGTTTCTGAATGCAACACCACTGTCGTAAATCCAAATCCCAGGTCTGTAACAATTTGTCAATTTGTCAATGTGGGTGCTAACTACAAATAAAACTGTTATGTCATAAAAATGTTATGTGTTGAAATCTTGTATGTTGGAAGTAAACATGTACGTAACACTGATCCTACCCTCTCACTGAAGTTAAATAGTGCAGAGACAAGTGGTAGGAGGGAGGAGTGGCTGAGGCTGTTATTTTAAGGTAAAGAAAAGTTACATAATGTTGCTTTGAAGTATAACATGATCTATTGAGAAAGTTCTGCACCATTTGGGTTTTTTCACAACTCTTTCAAACTTTAGACAACAAATGTGAGGTTGGCAATCTCAACATGTAGTTTTTCTCTATTTTTGGAAAGCTGAGATTCCTGACTGTAAAAAGCTTTCACTCGACACTCGAGAGAGACGATGTTTATTTAATTAAACGTTCAACTTCAACCTTGGATTCGGAGTCAGCTTTTATAATTTCGCTTCCTGAATCAAACGCATCCAGGAGGCTCAGGAGACCTCTTTTGAGGCTTCACCCAGTTGACCACAAACCATGTGGCACTGTGTCTCCTTCACCCCCTCAGCCAATAGTTAAGTCTCGCTCTCCTGGTTTGGAGAAATCACGGCATATTTGTTTTTTCACTGGAAGTTAGTGAACTTTATATCAACTTCAAGTTAAACATTTTTTTTAAGAGTTGGCAACATATTGTAACATGACAATATTTGAACCCATGTTTGAAATGGTGATCATTTATATTAAAGCATGTTGCTGGCATGCATTATGTAATCAGAGTATTTGTGTGAGATGTAACCATACCAGTGCTATATCCAAATCAGCGCAGTGTTAAGAATGTTTAGGTCACTGACAGAGGACCAGTGAGACATAGTGCCACGTGGCTCATCGTGGGCTAATTAAAGTGCAGCAGCCTCAGAGGAGGCACCGTTACATGTTGTAGTGCTCATTTCTTTTTAGATCAGTAGTCAGTAGTTCACAATGAGCATGATAAATTCACATTCATCAAATACAATCTCTTCATATCTCTCTCTCCAGACATTCCTTGTTTGCAGAGGTGTATTTATACAAAAGGAGCAGTGGGAGTGAGAGTGTGATGTTCTCATACATTGTTAAAGTTAATGAAAATGCTTTAAATCAAGTCTTTTGTGTGTTTTTATGGACACAAGGGCAGGTCATCCAGCAAGGATTACCAGTGAGAGAGACGCTATTTTATTGAACGAGGGAGGTAATATTTTCCAGGAAATTAAAGTAAAGAGATTTAAAGTCAACTATAGCAACTATACTATTTACTGCTACTGCTAGTACTACCCTTCTAGTGACACAAGTAAATGACTGTGTGGTTTCACTCCTTCTCACTTGCACTTCATGCATATCACTGTTAAGAATTCAGGACAAAGACAAAACAAAAAGATACTGCATTTTTTTATTTTGTTATGTTTGAAGTTCAGCTCTTTGTCTCTGGGTTCAGCCTCCTGTTTAACCATTTTGTTATTTATTTTTTTTGTCCTGGTTTTGTCACATTTTTGTCTTGATTTTTTTTATTTATTGGTGAAGCCACATCTCAGCCGGTGGCACACCAAACCCAAAAGCCATGACTTAACTTCAGGTATTCTGCTGTGATATGTAGACTATTTGAAAACTATGAAAGCGTTAAGGAACTGTATACTGATATACTTTCGGCTGGCTGGCTATGTATTCATTATTTTCTTTCATGTGATCTATTGTGAAAAATACCGTGACCCAGTATACCCAATATACGTAAAATATCGGATAGAAGTGCATCATGCATATGCAACTCCTTTGCGCAGTGGTTGTATCATGGTTGCCGTGGTCTCCTCTAGTGGCAGCTGCTCTCAGTGCACACGTGACTTTCTCTTTCATGACCTAAATTACTTCCAGTGATGAATAAAACCAAATGTGGACAAATTGTCATCGTGAGTCTGCCAGAACAGAAGTGGACCTCCCTGAACTCTGTTGTTCTTGCAGCTGAACTACATATGCAGCCGGTAGCTGCTCTTTACCATCATCGTGTGAGATCTGAGGCCTGCCTATAATCTCACGCTTGGCTGTGGCTTCACGAGGGGCTGATGTGCTGCACAGCAGCCTGCTGCGTGCCTCACACACAATCATTAGATTAACTACACAAACACAAACCACTACTGAGCAAGTAGCGGGTCTAAGTGCCAACTCAGCCCTAGATGTGCTGTGCAGAAACACTATTATGTCATGGAGCAAATGAGATGTGAGGCATGGTCCAAATGAAGGAATAATCTTTCTGTCCCGCCACAATAAAGGACTAGAGTCGGGGAGAATGGTGCGTTTTCATAGCAACAAACACATTCACCAAACACACCTAACGTACATCACCCTCCTCTTCAATGAAAAGCTTTGCTATGACACACTAAGGATCACCACCTCAGCAGTCGGTGGTGTCTCACCATTATTATTATTATTATTATTATTATTATTACTATTATTATTATTATTATTGTTGTTGATGTTATTATATTACATTTAATTGCCAGGAACAATGTACAAAAAGCATTAATCTCATACAAAGATCATACATAGACATGTACTAGGTTTAGCTAAGCTGCTACCTAATTTCTGCCATCACTTCGCTGTACTGTATGTACTTGAGTGTGTTTTCTTGCTCTGGTAGTTCATGGTGGCCAAAGTTAACTAATATTGGCACATTTTGTTAACTATTCCTATATAATGGAAATAACTAATTTGGTTTACTCACTTCTCTACTGGTGCCTCTGTTACAGTAGCATTGACAACCCATTTATAAATATACTATTTTGTCAAGCTCAGGGTGGGAGGCTCAATCGCAGGGATAATGTTATGCTGCTGTGTTCCAGGTTACAAATTGTATAAACGTACCCAATATGACAAATTGTTTACCTTAACCATGCATCTCCCATAGACTTCAATACAGCTGTCACCACCGTCCGGCACCAAGGTTTAGTGACGTAAAGACCCCTTCTTCTTTTTTAGGTTCCTTGACTCACAGCCAACTGCAGCACTTTCCCAAGTGCTGCCAATGTCACTAAAAAGCTTCTATCAATTTCTTCATGTACTTATCACTCATTCAATTTTAATTAGCCATTTTATGTTAGGGACGTGAAAATTATAATCTACACCGACTCATAAAAGGGAAAAAAAATAAGGCCATAGTAAGACACATATTTAAAATATAGCCTATGTAATGTGACAATGGGCAGCTGTGAGAGTTTCCAGTGTGTGTATGTGTTAATCAGCGGGAATGAGGTTGGAAACAACCATAAAACTTGGGTTGGCTCAGGCTCCCTGGGAAAAGATGGCAAACCCAGTCGCTGTTTAATCTTTCTAGATCTTTTTTTAAATGGGCTGAGGGAGGCAATGGAGTCCACACGCTGCCGTGAACTGAATTGCTTTCGAGAGGTAACTACTTTTAATTCAGTTCATATGAGATAAAAAGATAAATGGCATATGAATAATGCATCTTATAAACTATGTATACTATAGTCAGTTAAATGAGGGAATCTCTTTTAACTTATCAGACTCTGCAGTCAAATAACCATACCTCAAATAACCATATAGTTTGTCAATCTGACGTTTATTCTTTAATTGCCATTACCAAGTACTGTTAAAGCTGCAATACCCTGGTAAAACCAGATCTCATCTGATGTTACCGATGTTGAACAGGTAGAGAACAAACAGGTGGAAATATTTTCATCATAAAATCGACAATACAAAACACAGCCAGACAGAGACAAGTTTCAATTCAAAAGTACATTAAAATTCTGCATAAATTAAGAGACCTAAAGAACAATATTCCAGAGAGGTAATATAAAACTGTACATGACAATACACTTGCAATACATTACAATATTTATTCAAATAAGGCAAAATAGCACCATGAAATAATAAAGAAAAATAAACAATTCTCATTCAAAACTAAAAACCACACAGTTGTAACAGGAAATACTGCACTTGTAATGTGAACAGTGAAAGCACCGGAAGCACGCACAGAGTTTGTTAGCTGGGTTGATATTACATAGATGACAGTCTGCTCATGTGCTGTCAAAGTAAAGGACTTGTTGTTCTCATGTGCCTTCATGTCATTACTTGGTTTATTGTGGTTTATGTTTTGATCAAGGTAATTAAACTTGTTACAAAATTCCAGACACATTTTTTAAATTGTTAACTACTCTATGTTTTATCAAGGTGACATGATGCTTGAGACGGCCTTGTTTGGTCTTTTTCTTCCTTTTTTGTCTTCTCTTTCTACATTTATCCTTTTATCTTATAGACTTTCGTACAAGAACAGTCACGGATGATGACAAATCAGTCATGGGATAATAATTAATCATTTTTTGCATGAAGACCGACCCATACCATCCCATTTTCCCCCCCTCCTCCCTCTGACCCTCATCTTTTATCTACTGACAAGTCATTGTCATTCAACCTTCTTCCCCATGACGTTGAGGTGTGGTGAGGAGTTGTACAGTTGTTATGTCCTTAAATATGCATGATGCTTAATTCACAGGAAGTTGTTGGAGATCTGACTTTGGTGGTCAAACAAGTCCTCCGCCTCGGCGCTGTAGGCATCACCTGATGAGAACAGACAATGAAGAGAAGTGGAACACATGGCAACAAATAGTAATGAGATTGAGAGGATTTATGCACACTGAAAGCATCTTCACACTGTACCTGCGTGGCATCCAAACATGTAAACTCGAGCCCCATCGTACTTGCATCGACAGCGCATCACGTTGTTCTGGAAATCGGACTCAGCCATGTCTAAGGAAGGGTTGACCTCCACCTGTAAAAGAGAACGGACTTGAGATGAGTCCTCCTCATAGTTCTGTACTGTTCCTTGCTGAAAAGATAATGTATTAACAAATAATGAACACAAAGATTGAAGTATACCCAAAGATGAGTATGATTGAAAGTGTTTTCCTATTTCCTAATAAAGAAAAAGAACAACAACAACAACAACAACTAAAATAAGTAACAGAGCATCAAAAAAGCAGACAACCAGCTAGAAACAAGAGGCAACACAAAAACATAAGTAAAACAAAGTGTCCCGTGCCTACAGCGAGCAACAACCAGTAAACCCTACTCAGAGGACCTCAGATTCCTACTGGTATTATATTGCCTGTAGCTCTTTTATGTAGCCAGGTACCCGACTGGGCAAGGCTCTAAACAGGATTAAAATAACCTTTAGTTGGATTCTGAATTTGATGAGAAAACAGTGATGTCTTGCTAAGATCGGCGAAGAGGGAGTTACAGTAATCAAGACAGGACGAAAGAGGCACCTGATGGGCCAGATTCGAGCAGTATCTCTCTGCCGGTTAAAACAGGAGTGGGCCCAACATTTCACATGTTGGTGGAGAATCCAGGTCTTCCGCAGAAACACCTATTTCGTGGAAGGTAAATTTACCAGGGGCAGCTATTGAACAGCCAAATTTTTCCACTGGATTCGGGACAACACCATCTGGGGCAAAAATAAGAACTTCTGTTTTGTCTAAGTTTAGCTGTAGACAATTACCAGCTTTCATATCTTTTATATAATTGAAGCAATTTAGTAAAACAGACCGTTTTGAAACATTATGAGGCTTAAACTATAAGTATAATTGAATGTCGTCTGCATAGCAATACTAGGAGATACCATCAAAATTGCTTATTATCTGCCTGAGAGGTAACAAGTACAGTGCAAACAGCAGTGGTCCCAGGCCAGAACTTTGGGGTACACCACAGAACAGAGTCTGTTAGTGCCTCTGCTGGCAGGTCAGAGTTGGAACATAGCTGAAAATCTTTATTTCATTTTGACATTAGACAGAAACCTCCCAGTCTGTTGTGGTAAAATAATGAGAATATTCTTGCAAATGTTTTGAAAGGTTTCCTATTGTCTTGCTAATACCTGTGTTGAAGGTTTTACTACAATGTGACAGGGTTCCAGACCTGGCTAGTTGTATTCATCTTTATCTTAATCTTACATGTATGCTAAATATTAAGTTAGGGCCAGAAAAGGCTGGCTTAGCATAGCATAAAGACTGGAAACAAGAGTAAACTGCTTAGCTGGATCTGCCCAAAGATTGAAAAAAGCTGCCTACTGGCCCCTCTGTGGGGGGCTATGTGCAGAACCATTTCTTGGTTGGGAGCCTGGAGACAAGCAAGTTTCCATCTAAGTCTAAACTGGGACTCTGGGAGAAACTGACACTTCAGACAGTTAGGAAACAACTGGTTTTCCACAAGGCCAACTGCAAAGCCACAGGATTATTGTTCTGTCCTTTTCTATATGGATCATAATGTATAAATTGGGGGTTCAGGCACTGCATGACATCACTTTCCACTGTTATCTCGACCCAGGAGAAAAAAGGGCTAGAGATGCAGATGACAGTTTTGGGTTTGGATTTAAGTTGCAGCCTATCATTAGGCTGTAGCCATGGTTGGTTGCCATGGTTTGTTGTTTTCCACCCCGTCTGTCTGCCCGCACCATATATAACAAAAAGCGCACAAATGAATTTTCCTGATGCACACATCAAACAGATAACCTGACCACATATTCAACCAAGCAGCCCAGTTTCATTTTTTATATACTGTATAAATGTTGTGGTACCAATTATATTTACAGCTAAAAAAATAGTCATAATATTAATAATTCTTTTTCATTACATTTTCAGCCAAATTTGGTGACAATATAAACTTCATATATTTTTTTGATTGCATGTCGAGAGCAGCCAGCGATTTCAGCACATACTTTATAGTCCCGGCGTAAAACACTATATTAACTCGGTGGCAGCTGATGCCCTTTTAAAAGCTCTTGTAATAATGTGAAACAAAGGGCCCAGAGCCGGTTTTACAGAACAATGAAAGGTTGTCACTGTCATGTAAAAGCCTGTGAGGTTGTGCAGCTGATTTTTAAATGACGGAGCACTCAGCAGCAATCAGGCTGAGGTGGACGTGACTCATTGGTTTAAATGTATGGTCCTAAAAATGGCTGCCACCCTGCCATTCTCGGTAAAGACTCACCCTGCTGCATGAAAGACAAGCGAGAATCTGCGCCCTCCCTCTACCTCTCAATTCTTACACAAATTTATGAGCAGCTCAACTACTGTCGAACCGCAATCGCGGCCGCAAAGTGCTGCCAGGTCGCGTCGTCTTGGCAGAGGCGTGGATCTCTTCTTTATGACATGTATGTCGATTTACCTCTTAAGACGTGGCTCATCACACAGTGCGGATGGACCGCTGCTGCGTGTGCTGTGCTTTACATACCGTCTACAGACACGCATGCAAAGACAAACATCTTGATTTTATTTCAGAAATAATTAGAAACTGTAAACATCATCACTTTGTTGCCACTGAGCTGTCGGGGAAAAAATAGAACAAATGACACAGAGGACAGATTAGTAGGTCACCGCAGCAGATTGGGTGTCTAGAAGCCAGAGGTCGTCGAGCCAACAAACTCCTCTTTTAAACATAAAACCCGGTCTGTACAAATGTAAAGTGCTGACAGAGCTGCCCAACTGCCAATAAGCCTGTACTTTCTGAAAGGGTGGACTAATAGCAGGTCTACTTTCTATATAAATCCAGACTAAATTCACTTTCCTTAAATACGCACACACCCTTAAACTACATACATGCTGTACACCTGAAACAGCCAAGAGCCATTTACTGAAATTATAGTCTATTATCGCAGCTTTTATCTCGTGTGCGGCTTCAGATGTTGAAACACCAACCCCTGTGTTTGCTGCTTATTTCTTCTCGCTTTAATGCCGATCTGAGAGGCTGTGTAAGCACCTAAGATGATGCCGTTTCGCCGTGAAGATCGAGAGGTGGATTATTTTTTTCTCTGCTTCTTTTTTTTTTTTCCCTTGCAGAACGATTGCAAAATTAACTCTTCAGACAGCTGAGCAGACTGTGTTATAGACTCAGCTGACACTTTGTCTTGCGTAGATGTATATTTTTTTCCTCCTCACCTGGAAGATGTATTCACCGGGACGTATGTCAGTAATGTCGATCCACTGGCAGTCAATATCGTGGCGGTAGGTGTCCCAGCAGCCAACTGAGATACCTTGCTGTCCCATATTATAGCAGGCATACCGCTTGTGGATACCTGGTGGGAACAAACACATTGAAACACATGAGGAGAGACAAAAAGAGGACTATGATGTGTACATTTTCTGTCAAGTGTCTGGGCCTGAAATTATCTGGTCTGTTTTTGGGGGACTGTCAAAAGAATAGAAAGGATCTAAGCTGCGTAAAACTGTCTGGGTGTCTGCGAAGCCAAGATCAATTTAGGCTTGGCCTCTGATCTTACAGCCCGCTGCTGACTTTGAGTGCTCATTATGGGATTTCAGCTTTGCACTTGTATGTATTCTTGATTCCCTTGTTTGTCACGAACGGGCTCTTGTTTCCAGACCGCCCTCAAAAAAGCAGATTTATGTTGCCTTACCGTCAGGGCAGTAGGTGTCCTCCAGACAGAAGCTGGCTTTGTGACCTTCGGCCACCTTGGACCCATTGAGGGTCAGCAGATCGTAGTGGGTGAACACCTCGATGCTGTGGTAGTGCCTGAGGATTGGATCAGGATCGCAAGATTAATACGTGAAGGAAGTAAATAAACCAAGGGAGAAAGATCTCCATTATATTTGCTGTGAATCATCCTGTGAAAAAAAAACTCTGACGTTAATTTGAAATGTCACAGCCGTATATCAAGCTACACTGTTGTGAAGCAAACAAACAGACACAGACAATTAAAAAAACACTTCAGTGGGCAGATAGATATCAGTTTTGTGTCGCTCTTTCTCTCATTACGGAACCATTCCCAGACCAGACTTTACCAAAACTGCAAGTCCAACCATGTGTTTGCTGCTCGCGGAGGTAGTGATTGGGTTGCGGCTGGGAAGGACACAGAGCTGTGCCTCCCGTTTTGGGACACTGAACCACAACCGCTGAGATAAGAAGCCAGGCTGCTCTGAGCGCAGTCATGGCTCTGACTGTAACAACTGGGTGACCGACGGGGAGGATGTTTATTGTAAACATCATTTTGGAGAATAAAAGATTGTGTTCATTTCATGAAATGACAGACTTTCGTGTGTGTTTGGCTATTTATAGTCCACATCTCAAAAATATCACTGCACCCAGTGATCTTAATTCTTAAATGCCTATTCATCTTCTGCTGCAGACATTCAATTGTTTGACCTCTGGTTGCAACACCCAAAATTGCTTCCTTTTCTTGTCCCACTTCGTAATGATGCCCAGTCTTATTATACAGCTTTTTTTTTCCAACTGAACCCTGCAGCAGCTCAAATTACCGCAAAGTTACTCCCTATCTGGTTGAAGGCGTAAAATGAGCAGCTGCTGTGTTGCAAATGAAAAACCTGAAAGCGCCTCATAAGAGACACAGCTACTTGGGACAAAACCCTGCAAATGTCTGGTTCAGGTTATGAAGCCTTCCTCCCCTCAGTCCTACCTGTGACACTGGTGCCACGTCCAGCTCTCTCTGCTGGCCCGGGGTCGGAAGTCAGCGCGGCCCATGTTCATGATACGGGAGGAGAAGCGCAGCAGGCGGCGGTGTCCATAGGGCCATTGCATTCTGGCGGCAGAGGAGGACAGGCAGTTCTCTTCATTAGCGCAGGTCAGCAGGTGGAGGGGTCGGTCCTCCAGGTAGGCCGTCTCTTGGACGAGCTGGGCATCCAGTACAAGGTCAGGAGCAGCTGTGGGGGTCAGGACTCAGAGTTAGTTGCGCTCCCACTGAGCAAACAATACGACGGCGCTCACGCGGTTTTGACTCACTTTCTACACATGTGACTCCGGCAGCTCTGCCGTCTCCTCCTCTGGGGCAGTAGACGTTGGTGTTTCTGCGACACTGCTGGATGGACATCTCGGTGCCAATGCAGTGAGTTCCACTCAGAACCACCTCAGCAGCATCTGAAGAACCGGGCCAGTACCAGGTCTCCTGCACAGAGACGCAAGAAGATAACAAATTGACTCACCAAATCATTCCAGACAGGCAGAAAATATGTCAGAGCTGAAGGTCAATAGCAGCCTCTGCTGTGCACAAAGAAAGCCCCCTTTTTTTATTGGAACTATCAGTACACATGATCACATTTTCCACTCTCTTTCGCAATTTTAAAACAGCCTGTAAAATGTTTCCCAGCAGCCCCCCCCTCAAAACACACTCAGGCTGCCCTTTCCATGCACAGTTCTATTTTCAGTTTGTTTGCTCTGTGAATTTCTTCCGATCTCTCTTCGCCTCACTTTCCCTCTTTTATTTTCGGTGTGCTGGAAGTGGAGGTTTGAGAAGCCTGTAATTACCTCAGGCCTCGGTAATAACACAGCACAGACTCACAAACAGAAGGACGGAGACGAGAGAAAGAAACAGAGAGAGAGAGAGAGAGAGAGAGAGAGAGAGAGAGGTGGAGAAGGGAATACAGAAGCACACAAAACAAAAGCCCAGGGACAGAAGAGGAGAGAAAGAAAGAAACAGATTCTACTCTTCTCTTTACCTGATGAGCTCTTGAGGCGAAACCCAAGCCCAGCTGTCGACAGACCACCATGGCCTCGTTGATGCCCCAGTTCTCACTGCAGACTGAACCCCAACGCCTCACCCCTCCGACCTCCATCAGAACCTCCACACGGCCCTCTGATGGCTCTCTGCCTCCTGCCAGACGCACCTGATAGTTCAGAGAGGAGGAAGTGTTTCGTTGTCAGTCCTATGGTAAAGCTAAATGCACTTGTGTGCATGTGTGTGTGTGTTTCCCACCGTGGTCTTCATGCCGGTGTTGGGGATGTTGCAGCGGACCGCCACGTCCTGGCTGTGTTTGCAGCTGTAAAGGGGCACCTGTCTGTAGTGGCACTCCGTGATGGACTTCTCCCTGCCTGTGCACTGCACACTGTTCATATGGATTGGACCGGTACCTACAGAAGAAGGGCGGGGAGCGAGAGTCGATTGATTCGCATGTGTCCTACCGACCATAAGCCACATGCAAAACGACAGCCTACACACATGGTACATAAAAGACTCTAAAACCTGATGGATCTTTTGCCACGGATGTCCGCAGAGTGGAATTAAGAGCCCAGACATGATCAGGACCTCTGATGTGGCTCTGAAACTGAGCTTACCCAGAGAGCTTTCGGTCTAAATGACTCTACGCTGAGCACCAGGGCCGCGCTTTATGAACCAAAATAGATAGATGGCAAAATAGAGGAAAATCTCTGAACACATCTCTGTTTGTGGAGGTGTGTGGGGCCCAGGCTAAAGCCCTAAAAAAGCCCTATAATTTGGCCTTTAAATAGCAAGTGATGTCATCCAGTCTACCCATGAGCCCTCACACCGCTCCTGCAACACACAGATTCATCTCCTCTCTGCTATATGCTCGCACAACTCTGGCAAAAATGGCCCGAGACATTAAAAGCCACAATGCTCCATTTTGCCATTTAACCGTGTTCATAATTCACACAAAACTGCACCATAGCACCTACTTTAATAGAGCCCTAAAAGTAACACTGCAGTGGTTCCCATGAATTACTTCATTAAATAAAGTAGAGAGAAGGAAATGCACCCACCATTATAGGACATGCTATGTGCTCATTTGGGCCGAAAGATAATGGGAGGAAATTAACGTGATTACAGAGTCACTGCAGAGGTACGGCAAGAAAAAAAAAAAAAAGACAGTAAATAAGTGTGTGAAAGTGGGGTCTATTTCCTCGGAAAATGTTTAACTCTGTTCCTGCTAGACCATTTAGTGGCCTATATTTTCGTGCCCACAACAGAAGCAGTGCCAACATAATCACAAGCCCTGCGAATGTTTGTCCTGCTCGCTGCTGATTGCCTGACATCCTGGTTTCAAAGCTGCGCTGACTTCTCACATACAACAGGCTTATTTTGACAGCAACACATGCCGTTGTTTTGTCCTTTGGTCATGGGTAGAGTCCCTCAACAATCAACTTCTGCGATAGAAGTAGAAATCAGGATGTAAACAGTTTCCCTGGGTTTATTTGTCTTCTTGGGCGCATGGTTCTTGGAGTGCTGCGTGTAGCAACAGACATTTAGACTTATAAGTGTTTAGTCTAAAAGATCGCTGAGCTCAAATGATCATGCTCAGAGTGCATGGTGAACACGGGCACTGATGCAGAGTCTGTAACTTTCAGTGCATAACTTAATATCAGATCAGTAGCCAGAGGTCAAGTTTAGACTCTGGAAATTTAAGCTTGACGTCACTGGTCACGGTGAGTAAATGCATCACTGGAAAGCACCAGATAGACTTAAAAGGATAGTCTGACTTCATGTACACTATGTGTGTGGCTATGTTTAAAGTGTGTGTGCCATCTTACCCTGTCCCAGCTGAGCCTTGGTGAGGGCCTCTTTGGCTGTCCCAAATCCCAGCTCTCTGCACACCACGGTGGCTGCATTGATGTCCCACAGGTGGTCACACACGGTGCCCCACTTCCCCTCCCTCAGCACCTCCACACGGCCCTCCCCGATGCGGGGCCCGGCCTTCAGACGCACGACCGGCTGGAAGGAAAACGATAGAAATTAGGTGAGAAATGGCAGTTTGTTAATTAATCTGGAAATGTTTCATTTTTCCGATTTTTTTCTGGATCTGGATGCTTATACATTTTCAGAGCTAACTATATTTTAACTTGATTGTGTCCAGAAGATATTCTTTTGTAAACTCCTTTTTTCTCAACCTAGCGGAATGGCACAAGCAAAATTCAAATTCTAAAGTAATAGTGCTGCTAGCTTTCATGCTGAGAGTAAGAGAGAAGAGAGAAGATTAAAACCACAGCCAGGAGATGGTTAGCTTAGCTTAGACTGCTAGCGCTTCTGTCTAAAGCACACCTCAAAAAGATACTGCAATACTGCAATTTGACGTTTTAACACTTCAATTCTTAAAGAATAAAAAACAAAACATACGCCCAGGGATATGTGAAATCAGTCCGCTTGTCAAACAGTAGGCAGGAATACAAAGAAGCATTTCCTAACATGTCAAACTATATCTTTATGTCACCCCTCAGCACAGACTGTTTTCTTGATGTAACCCTAATTTAGCATTCTTGCTCTTTTTAGCCTTCTGCAAGTGTTTAATGACGTTAAATGTAGGAACTGCAGTCATAACCATAACTATTTTAACATGTGTTCTAATAAGTCTATTTTTACAGGAACAGTTTGACATGTATGGAAAAATAAGAGTGTAATGAGAAGGCTTCAGAGCCTTTCTTCTGTCTGATTAGCTTAGCTTAGCATATAGGCTACATTGGCAGCAGGGTGAAACAGCTAGCTTGACTTCTTAGGTATGAAAATCAACATTATAGCACTTATTTATTTTATGAATTAACACATTATATCTAATTTCTACACAAACAGACATGTAAGATGCTCAACCACAACTTGTCTTTTGTAAATGTTTGGTTTGTGTACCTTCTAATGCTGGGATCATGTTACACTGCTGTATTCCAGGTTGTAGATTGTAAATGTGAGTCTGCCATATCTTTATCATTTCACCTCTACCTGATCTGTTTGCAACTGAAAGGATAATGGATAGTGAACATCTGGAGGGACATCAGGCCATAATTCAAGGGAAGCAACATATTTGATTAGCTGTTAGCTAAGGTTAGCATTTTACAACTTCCTAGCCAATGTTACTGTTTGATTACATCCAGCATGTTCCGCTTCCAAGCTTAAATAAATGTGGTCAAAATGTGTGCTGATATTTTTGAATTATTATATGCTTTTTCTTTTGTATGGTGTAACACTATCTAGAAGTAATGTTAGTTGGTTGGACGCTAACGTTAGCTGTTGTCGAACAGAAGCTACTGGGTAATCAGATATATTGTTTTACTTTTCAATACAGCCCGCCTTGAGGCCCAGAGCCTGACTAGCCGTTTCCCTCTGATTTCAGCCCTCATGCTAAGCTAAGCTAATTGTCCGCTGGCTGTCGCTTCAACTATTTAGCTAACACACACTTTTAAGTGGCCTATTGTATAAATCTCCCCAAACTTCTCCATGAAAATTGCTAAGCATATTATCTAAAATATAATTCTATTTTGTGCTCATAATTTCCCTTCACACTCACTGGCACAGCAGGTGGTGCAGGTGCTCTGCCGTAGCGTGCAAACTGGGATCCAGGGACACAGCGGACCACAGCGTGCATGCCACCGCTGCATGGGACGTCACTCCTGGGGAGGGACAGCTGTGCCTGGCACTGCGCCAGAGAGATCTCCGCACCCTTACACTGCACCTTCTCCACCCAGTAGGCCTTCTTGCTGATCTGTGTCCTCAGCCTGGTTGGGGAAGGCAGTGGAGGAGGAAGGGAAAACAGAGGTAAGAGATATATTTGATTTGAGATATGATTTGTCACATGACTCATGATATGATACCTATGTTATAAAGTTATGTTCTTCAAAGAGAAGACTGTACCTGGAGGACGGATCGGCCAACTTGGAGTCCCAGAGTTTCCTGAAAGAAAAGAAAGATCACACTCTGGATTGAGCTGTGCACCTTTATATAGACTAAACAACCAGCTGTGCTTCACACTCCCACAGTCTCCTCATGTTCTCGTCCCTCCTCCCAGTCTCCTCTTTCCCCCTCAATCATCCTTTCTTCTCTTCCTTGACAACCCCACTCTGACTATCAACTCCTAAATAAACAAATTGAATGCTGCGAAGGAGACACAACATGCTGGATAGGGCGTGTGCGTCTTTGGATAAACATAGCCCTCATGTAAGAGACAGGCAGATTTACAATAACGGATCACATAATTCCCTCTTTCTCCTTTCTTTGCTCTCAAACCACCACTTTCATGTTTTTTTTTAGATCTTCCATTTCTACATTCAAGGGTATTACTGTTTCAGTGTTTGTCTATATGTCTACGGTTGATGTCTGGTTTGGGGATTCCAGGTGGAAAAGAAACTATAAATACGAATGAGCCACTATACATTAATCCCTGCGAGAAGTGTTATTGAGGTCTGCCAACTCCAACAGGGTTTTCTAAACTGTGTGTAGTTTTATGGATTTTACCTTAAACTGGAGTCAAATCCTAAAGGGAAACACTGTGTATACACGAAATGAGGCCCCTATATGCCTAGGCACACACGCACGCACTCACACGCACGCACACGCACACACACACACACACCAATTTAAAACCTAAAAAGTAAAGAAGAAGAAGAATAAATAAAAGGATGATTCACACACAAGGCAGAGTCTGGGAAGTGTCTCACTGTGACACCCTCAAACACACACACACACACACACTCACTACAGCTGACCACTCGCATCGCCCAGTGTGACCACAGACAGGTGCAGCGTGACTGCCGCCCTTGATGAATGTGCCGGAATTAAATGAGTCAGAACACCAAGTTTAGACAGGAGGACGCTTTGCCGTACAACCAGATCCATGATGCAATTAAATATTTGGCAAACCGGAGATGTTTCCTCTCCAGGAGAACCCAAGTATCCTGGTATTCCGCAGGTTATTATGCACTGTCCCAACACTCGATGAGAAATGTGTTTGAGGCTGGGAAGACTTAAAAGGAAACCCACAATAGCAAGCCTGAGTCAGACGAACTGTGGAACACGTGCAACACAAATCACTTACAATCAGGCCAGACAGTGAAGTGCAAACTGTGTATTTCTTTTACTATGAATGGAAATTTCCATCCTCAGATAAACTTACACGGTTACATATCATTATTTTGGGATGTTTGCTGCTGTCCAGCCGAGAAATGTAATTTAGGCAGCCAGTCTGGTCAAGACAACTGGTCTCCTAAGGTGGAATAAAGTTTCCTCTTCTGCAATGAACACACTCAATGTGGTAAAAAACCTGCAAAGAAAGACCAAATACTAGGCTCTCTTTGCATTGTAGCAAACATATCCTAAACCTGCGAAAAATGATTTTCTAGGCAATTTTGACAACATGACCTGTAGAGTTAGAGTTAGCAAACAGAGACTTATTTATCCATCCAGCAGTCACGTCGCAACATTATCATCATCTCCACCTGATGAATGAGATTTCACTCTCTTTGAGCTCTCCACCAACTCCTGAGCGAAAAATCTGGCTTTCTAGCTGCTAAATGCAAAGGAAAATTTAGCAGCTAAACAAGCTTACAGTGGATTTACTAGAACATGACAACAACTTCTGGTGGGATTGAGGTTGAAAGTAAAACGGAAAACATATCTCAATTCTACAGATGCTAAAACAGCCCTTACAGCTAAAGGGAACTAAACAATTTTATAGACATGTTAGCCTACATATTGATATGAAAGTATTGATTAGGTACTTCCCATTTTGTGTGTCATTATACTTGTACACTACATTGAAGCGAAAAATATACAATTGAGGTTCTAGCTTCTTTAGTTGCTACTAAAGTTAGTTGCTAACTTAGATAAAATAATAAAAACAATACAAAAAAAAGAGAATCATGGCAATAACTATCTTTCTTTCTTGCTCTTGTGTGTGTGTTTGTTTGTTTGTTTCTTTCTGTCGTTCTGTCTTTCTGTCTTTCTTCCTTCCTTCCCTCCTTCCTTCCCACCACCTCAGGGGAATGTAAATCAGTATATATGTGTTGTATGCATGCATGTGAGTGTAAGTTATTTGTTTGTTTCTTTTGTGTGTGTGAGCCTGTGAGTGTTTGCACACTGTAAAACGTTTCATAACTCGGTGGTAAATCAAAATGAGGGAGACAGACTCTGGGGGGGTGTTGGTTCATGGTTTGGAGGAGGGGGAGGAGGAGGGGGGAGTGCTACCCATATAATTGCCTGCTCTGCTTGGCAGTGTCTGCAGTGCGGTCGAGCAGTAGCATGTCGGTTCGCACACACCAGACATGGAAATATGCACTCACATATCAGCTTTCCCTGCCTTTGCCTCTGTAAAAACAAAGCCCTTTAAAACCCCGGCGTCGTTACCCAACGCTACGACTGCATGCTGGGAAACATGGAGCGCGTGATGTAAGTCTGAACCCTTTGTGAACTTGGCGACTTTTAGAAGCGTCGCCTAACTTCACACGGTGACAAAAAATCATGTTCCTTATCGTTGCCCTTGACACATTTGAGTTGTCCTACTTAGAGTTGAAAACTCAGACGGTCAGTGATGCTCAACCTTTCACACAGGTTCGGAGCCGAGTTATGACTTTCCTGCTCTTATACGGAGTTTTAAAGGAAGGGAAGGAACCCACAGCATCATGCCTCAGGCGCAACAAACAGGTTGTGACCACAGCACTGTTGAGGACTTTCTTACTTCTCAGGATCTTCAGCTTGGTGCCAGGTTTTTTATGCAACTCTGACCACACAGTACCATAAGCCGCTCTGGAGAGAGGAGCGGACTGTCAGGAAAGCAGCGATAACCTGTTATTACACCGCATGAATGCAAAGCTGCCTGACTGGAACAAGGAGACAGCAGGTTGCCACACTGACTCCACAACAGCCTCTAGACAATCCCATCATCCCTCATGGAACGAAAACTCATAGGGGTCATAATGATGTACTTTCCATGAAATGTGGTTTTTAGTATAATTACCACAAAGGCACAGAAGTATTTTAAGTGAGGAGGGGAGGAGGAACAGGGGTTAAAGTCAATTGAGCTGAAGAAGTTACTGTCAGCCTCAAAGAGAGCGTTGATGTGATGAAACACGGGAGCTGGAAAATGGCTTTAGCTCTTGCCTTTTGTAAGCGCAGCAAAGTGGGGGAGGATTTAAACATCTGTAAAAATGCGCTGAGCAACTTAACAGGCTGAGACAAAGCCAGTCACACAAAAAAAAACAACCACACAGCCAGAGAGGGGAGTGCTGACACAGCAAAGGGTGTGCAGCAGGTTCAGCCGAGAGAATATTCTCGATCAGAGGATCCCTCAGACCATAATTATAGTCGTCCCAGTGGACACAAACCCCAACGAAGAGCCGGAATGGACCACAGCCAGCACAGCGGGTTGCACCAGGAAGACGTTACGTGACTGTTAGCATGTAGGGATCAATATAAACAAGAGCCTGAAGCCGCGCTGTGCAGCTGTCAGGCTGTAGTAAAGCACAAAATACTAACATTTGCATACTTGCATTACGGTGCAAACATGATAAAGTTTGGCAGGTATGTTTGCCATGAGCACCATCTTATCATTAAGTTATCCAGCTAAGGAGATATCAGCAGGTACATAATAAACCAAGGTCAAATTTTGACCCAATGATGGCATGTACTAGAACTAAGTAATACCTGATAATGAAACATTCTCAAACACGCCTATATTCATTCTTAATGCCTGTTGCTGGGTTGGTTCCAACAGTTTTTTTCATGCAGAGGCTGAAGTGAGCAGTCCCACAGCCTGAGCAAAGAAGCTGCGCTGTAGTCTGGTGGTGTGGTTAACTTTTTTATATGTTACTTTTATTAATCTAACATCGCCCCAAATAGATTTGTTACCTCATCGCTATTCATCCGCAAACAGCTGTGTTTAAAGATAAGATGTTATTAAAAATGTGTTGCCCTGTTTTTTTCACTCACTTCCAGAACAAATGCACATGCTAGCCAGATCGAGAACTTCTGGCACGATCGTGCCAGAAGTTCTCGATCTGGCTAGCAAGCGAGGTGGTGGTGATCGTACCACTTTTGTCCACAGGGGCCGCCAGAATCAACAAAAAAATAAATAAAGTGCCTTGTAGCTGCTTCAAGGGATAATTATAATTAAACTAACGAGACCCTGACTGTCATTGAAACCAGATTTCATGGCAATCCAATCAAAAGCTCTTGTCGTATAATTTCAACACAAATCAACCCTCATGGTGGCACTAGAGAAAAAGTCAGGAGATAAAGTCCTTAGAGGACATTATTTGTGAAGTTTGTTTCAAATTCTGATACTGAGGTCTATCAAGGAGCTGTTAAGATGTGAGCCCAAGTGGCCCCATCCTCTGGGGACCATGAATGTCTGTACAAAACTTTATGCAAATAAAAGTAGGGGACTGACAGACACCACCAGTCATCCAGAGGGCAATGCCGGTAAAGTGACTAAAAATGGCTATTGTTGCTTGTTTACTGTATAAAAATTTTTCTGAGAACTTCTACCTCGGGAAACATTTTCAAAAACACCCAGCATAAATATCTACCAGATGCCAACGATCCATCTCTTGCTTCTGGTTCTTTCTATTGAAAAAAAACTTCTTCTCCCCTTAGTTGTTTACTGCCGGACAAAAATGGCTACTGTGTTCGTCTCCCACGTAGCTGGGTGGAGGTTTACAAAAAACAAACAACATTCCCCTGGCCTGCTCCAGTCTTTACACAGGCTGCTGGTTGGGTTCTTGGCACAGAAATACGGTGTTCTCTGAGGTGTTTTTCAGGGTTGTTGTCCACATTAGCATGGGACTTAGAAAGTTAGAGCAATAGACAACAAGACTTGGCTTGATTGAAGACTTGATTACATCTCTGCTCCTTCCTTGAACTGAAAGAGCTTCTAGCTTGAATAACAAAGTGAGGATAAATTGGGTAAAAGTTTCTCACATCGCCGCATCTGAACAACACGGCTCTGAAGAAGCCTTAAAGGATAAGACACTGTGTGAGAGAGTTATTCATCGCTAGTTCTGTGGCTGTGGTGGTGAACCGGGCAGCTGAGGAGAAGCAGCCTGTATCCTGCAGCAGAGCAGAGCTGAGCCAAGCAGGGCACAAGGGGTAATTATTGGCTGCATGGGGAGACAGATGGTACAGGGCAGGTCAGCGGTCAGTACAGTCGTTCTGTTAGCCAAGCCATAAAAAGACCTCTGTGGGCAGACAGATGGACACATTCACATGTGCACAAGCCTATGTGTGTGCATGTGAATCTTGTACATTGTTTATGCAGCGTCTCGTAAGATGCTGCGCAACGAGGATGGAGGGAGGGATGTATTAGTGTGTGTGTGTGTGTGTGTGTGTGTGTGTGTGTTAGTGAGGTATTGGGGTTTTGATGGTATTTGTGTAAGGGCTTTGAAGGTTTGTGTAGGTGCTTGTGTGGGTATTTATGGCTAAAGTTAGACGGATGAGCCAGATTTATAGGGACAAAATAAGCCTGACAACCTGACCTTGTTAGCTGAGCAAATTATTTGTGTTTGAGGGACAATAAAAGTATATAAGTGTAATAAAAATATAAGAAATTGAAAGCTCCTTTTTCCTTTCCTACCTAGTCTCCGTGCTAGCTCTCGTAATTAAACAGGTTTTCTGCATACATGTTCAGCTAAATGTGCATCTATAACTGTAAGTTGACGTAAAACATGCCGACATACGAGATTCAGGTGACGCATTCCAGAAAGATTGAAATCCAGCTTGCGTCACTTGAAGACTCAATGTCGTGTACTTGTGTAGAGCATGCTTCTGGCCTAATTTTGATGTAGTGATGTGGTATATGATTCTGCCGATTCTGCTCATGAGCCAGCAGAGGATGTTTTTAAACTTTGCCGTTCCTGTTTCTTACTTCCAGCCCTCCTGCTTGCGTTAAGCGGAGCCGAGCAGACAGCCACTTCTGGCGAGCACTATGGCGAGTCTGTCGGCATCACAAGCATTGTCTAGAGCAGCCACGGTGGTTTCATTGCAGCCAGAATGCATACCTTTCAATTTGACACCCGGAAACAACTCTCAGATCTTTCGCTTACTTTTTTTTGAGAAGTTCCTTCAGAGTCCAGAACCCTTCCCATCAATCTTAGAACAGCATTCTCCCTTGGTATTTTAAAAAAGTAAATATCCTTTTCATTTGGCTTTTAGTTTGGGTTAACTTTGCTGGTATCATTTTTAATGTTTCATTGTCATGTAATGTAACTGTTTTGGGATTTTTTTTTCTCTCTCACCTTTTATGATATTGATGATAATAATAAAGATGATAAATAATAATAATTATTATTATTATCATTATTATTATTATTATTGTTTATTATTCCTGAATATGTTCATCTGATCTTGTTTGTTGTGGTTCTTTGGGCTGCATCTATGCATGAAAGTTGCTATACAGTTATTATTTGTATTTATGTGAAAGTGCTGCTGCACACAGTTTCCATTCGGGGGCTCTTAATTATAAGAGATTAGACACCCTGTAATGAGGGTTTCACGTAACGACACACACCATAATGATGATGATAATCCTGTAGTCTGGATCTGACATTAATAATATACTTCTGAGACTATTTTAAAGGACTCTGTGAGGCCCAGTCAGCCGATGGGGCAGACAGGCCTGGCCTAACGGGCCACAGCGGACCTGTCATGCCAAGTGTGGTTGTACTAATGACAGCAGTTGTGGTTAACCTCTACTACGGGGGGTGGCGAGCAGCAGTCCAGGCATGGGGCTGCCTAATCCGTGATATTCCACCACACTTTTCCATCCCTTTCATAACCACATGCGCGCGCACACACACACACACACACACACCCACACACACACACACACACACACACACACACACACTCACACACACACACACACACACACACACACACACACTTCTTCTCTGCCACTCTCCTGTGTTCACTCTCACACATTCACCTGTAGGCGTTTTGGTCAAACGCTTCTGCATCCGGGAATCCTAACATGCCACAGACGACACGGCTGCTGCTGAGGTCCCACCCATTGTTACACACATGACGCCACCTCCCAGCATTCTTCACCTCCAGCACTCCTTCCGTCACCAGGCCGCCATTGTTGCCGGACAGCACGGGCCGGAGACGAGCCTCCTCCAAGTGAGCAGATCCCTGTCCACGAGAAAACAAGCAGTTTTAAAGATGATTTATAACTCTGTATTTATCCTAAATTAAGACGTTTATTTAGACTTCTTCCCTGCCAGAGGATAGACATGGATCTCTGTCAGACTTTAAGAAGGCTTCAGCCTCAGCCCACATCAACCAGGCTTTTGTCCTGCATTCTAAAACAGGATTGACTTGAGTCAATAAACAGGACTTTGTTTAACTTTACAGGCACAGACAGCACGCAATCGAGAGAGAATAACGTGATAAGATGACACGCCACGTCTGTAATCATCACACTCTCTAATCATCCATAGTATGCACTGTAGGCAGCAGGAAGGAAACTAACAGAAAACACAGTTTGTTTAATGTGACTGAGTACGTGTCATGGTGATCACAAAATGGTAAAGAAAGTGTAAACTCTGCAAGTTGGAAGGGAAGAAAGCCAAACACAAGTGACAATTTCCTTTCATCTGACTTTCTTGTGTGTTTGAGGAGTCGGGGCTGTAGATCTTCTGGTGGTTTGGTCCTAAACTTAAAGTCATGCTGCTGCCCAAGAGCTGGTTCTGGAGAAGGTCTGGTTTTAGGTTTGCCTCTAATTATACATGTCCTCTGGCCTGTGGCTGTGCAAATGACATTTATGTATGGGAGTCTGAATAAAGCTCGATTGGGCTACTTTTTTGGGTGTGTACTAGAGGTTGTGTGTCCATGTGTGTGTTTTTTACCTGTGTGTATTGTGCATCTGTCTCCACTCCCATGTCTGGATAAACAGGCTCAGGTTCGACATGGTTCCCACTGAGCTGCTGATTCCTGTCGCTTCGCCGCTCCGGCTGGGACTGCCTGTCTACCTGTCCCCCTGCGTCTCGTCTCACTGCTTGTGGACTGGTCCTCGCCGTCTCCTGTCTCTGCCTGTAGGATGCACCGTTTGCCAGACGTGGAGGCAGCTGGTGACCCTGCGGCAGAGCTGTGCTGACCTGTGAAGTTGCTCTGGAACCGCCTCGATTCCGTCGCAAGATCTGGATCTCGTGGCCATTTTCCTGCGGGGTGACGTTGCCGCGGCGGGCAGCCGTTGGGTTGCGATTGAGGGCGATCTCATGGCCTCTTGAGGAAGAAGAGGATATGCCGGCTGGGGCTGGCGGGGCAGCTGGAGGAGACACAGACTGTGGTGGGTTTCTCTGTCTGGACTGGCTTGACTGTTGCCTGGAGGATGATGGGGTCTCCTCCAGGGTGACAGGTGGAGAGCCGGGTCTTCTTTCTGGGCTGCAAATGACCCCCAGGTCCTCAGCATGGGTGCAGTCATTGATTCCCCAACCATTGGACTGACAGTCTGCAATGGAAGCCTCTGAGCCCCTGCAGCGCACATTGTCCAACCAGATCAAACCTAAGAAGAAAAAGAAGTACATTAGTTGTTCTTTCTCAGTTAGGCGTTAAAAGCTAAACACCATCAGCTGGACATACCTTGTCCCTGGCCAAACTTGGCACTGTGCGCCCATGTAAAGCCGCGTTGGAAGCCCAGCTGTCGGCACACCACATTGGCCAGGTTGAGATCCACCTCGTCATCACACACCGTGCCCCATGCGCCATTGTAGTACACCTCCAAACGCCCCTCGTTTGCACCGCGCCGCCCCACGCCTGCTAGACGCAATTGCACCCCCTGGGCAGACAGCGGAGGGGGGTAGATGAGAAGCAGGAGGAGGAGTGTGGAGAGGGAGCTGAGGCACAGCATCCTGGAGGGAAAAGAAAAAAACACTGGATGATGGAAATGAAAGTGCTGCAACGATGGGAAAAGAGAAGCAAGGCAGGACTGAAAACTGAGAAGTTGCATGTAAAGCTGCAGCCCCCCCATAGACACGTGTTACCACAAAAATCCCAAAAATCACACAAGGCCATCAAGCTCACATTCCATACTCTGACAAAACATATAATTAGAAACTTCTCCTCTAACCCTAATGGGACATTCCACTTGAAAATGAAAGATTGATAGGTGTTTTTTATCCTTTAAAATAATCAGTCATTCAAAGACAGTCAGAGGCCTGAGAAATGCTGTGAAAACGTGGCCCAGTCAGGGCAGAGGGAGTAATAACCGAGGCTAAAAGTAGCCCCTCCATCCAGCCAACGGAAACTTTGGCTTTCCGCAAACCCTCAGGCTTAGCTGCATGCATTTAGCCAACAGACACAAAAGCAAATAAACACCGTCGTAAAAATGTTCTCACACATAAATAAAGCAGCAGGTCTGCGCCTGTGAGAGACGTTTTGGTTAATGAGCAATAATTAATTCATCCCCAGGCCACCCCTGAAACCTGCTTCACGCAGCAGAGAAACTGGAGAGATAAGAGCGAGAGGAGAGGAGGACCGGAGGATGAGATTCACCCACACAGGGGTCAGACAAATTCTGCCTTCCATGTACCTACATTTAGTACAAGCAGATATGTCAGTAAAAGTAATGTGACTAATGAGGGGTGAACTTATGGCGTTGAAGGAGAGATACATGTGGATGAGGTTTGGCAGCTGCGGGGATGAAATCAGTGATGACCTCTGGAGGAAAATTTGAAATAAAATCAAATAGAATAAAGAGAATAATGCTGAAGCAGAACTCACCTATCTGTTGATCTCAGGCTGGAGTCACTGGGAGAAAGAAGGGAGCGAGCACCGGAGGGAAAGAAGGCAGTGAGTTTTCTCCTGCTGTCTCTCTATTCTCCTCTTTTCCCTCCCTCTTTCTTTTTCTGTCACTCCCTCAGATCTGCTTCTTCATCCATCCCTCCCATTTTCTTCATTTATACAACATTTTTTTCCCCCTCCCTTTTCAACGAGTCACGTTTTGTCCCGTCCATCAAAGAAAATGTGCAAAAAATCTAAACTGACCACCAAAATCAATTAAAGCAACCAAGGGAAGACAATGCAGACACAAGGAATGAATTTCATCTTTTGTTCTTCCAGACTACTTAGATTTAATGATTTTGTAATAATTATAATTGTGCATCCAACACAGACTTGTTAACACTTGTTTCGTCCACACGCAGCATGTTGCTGTTCCGCAGCAGGTAGTCCTGCATCAAACCGACCTCTTTCTCCCAGGCTGGTCACGTGGTCGGGATGCCACGAGACACGTGAGCCCGACTTATAAAAGACTGTCATTTCATAAGGATTTTTTTTTTTCCTCCTCATTTTAAACACTCGGGTCAGTCATCTATATTTGTTTTACTGTTGGTGTATTGAATGTTGAATCAAAGTTTTACCCAATCCTCAGTCTCATCTAATTGTAGACCTCAATGTAAAAAAAAAGGAGAAATCACTTTCCCCTCTGAAGTCTGAGAGACTGTGAGGGCGTGCGTTTTCATCCCACACAATGGCAAAATCATATGCACACACATTCACACACACACACACACACACACACACGCGCGCACACACACACACACACACACACACACACACACACACACACACACACACACGGCGCTGGCACCATCCCATGCCCACAGTTAGTGGTGTCATGAAATAAATACTATGTAAGAGCGGAGCTGCCTGTCTGAACTCTTTCTCTTTGCATAAAGTTCAGTTTCATAAGAGCCTCAGTCGTGGCACCTCCTCACTTAAAGGAAGCTCTCTCTAAGAATAGAGACGGATGGTGGCTCCATGTTTAAATGAAGAAGGGAAGCGACTCCCAAAAATGAGGCTATGGTGCCTTACAGTCACCGAACTGAATCTAGAACGGATGAAAATGTAACAGAAGATCCACAGTGTTTTATAGAAATGGCAGGAATGTCAAGCAAAGTCTTCTTTTGAAAGTGTTTCCATATCTCATATGTTGGAATAGCTTCTTCTCCAGTATTAAGTAGGTTTCGGTGCTGCTCAGCAGAGATTAAACATGAATGAATGACTGTTTTTTAAAGTAAAGTTCACCCTCAAATTAAAACTCATTCATTATTCCACTCACTCCAATGCTTTCAGAGAGTCAAGTGAATTTTTGTAGTTCACAAAACATTTCTGGGGCTTCACAGCAAAACAGCACTATGACGATCTCCTATATAAGTTTAGTAAATGGGGACTTGTTTTAAAACATAAAAAACAACCAGATAAAACACAAAAATGGCTTCATACTGCTAGTGTCAATGTTAAAATGGCTCACACATAAGAATTTACTGCAAATTGTATACTTGTGGCACATTGATACATTTAGGAGTTTTAAAGGAAAGGTTCACCCAAAATGAAGCACTAGCACACATCCCGCCTGAGGTGAGTGCACCATTATGCAAATATTGTCTTTTTTAATCAATTTGGGATCTCAGGGCTTCTGGAGAATTGGATTACGTCGGACTAGTGGTATGGAGACCATTTATGTGTTTTGGGGGGTTTTTTTTTTTTTTAGATTTGGGGATTTTAGAAGTCCCCATCTACTTCTATTATCTACAAGGAGGCTGTTTTGCTGGAAAACTCCTGAAATGTTTTGTGGACTACGAAACTTCACCTGACCATACATTGACATGGCGGTGAGTAGATAATGACTGAATTCTCATTTTTGGGTCAAACTTTCCTATGAAACTCCTGAACTTATCAACATGTCATGAGTATACAACTGAGTACATTCTTTATGTGTGAGCAGTTTTACATGTCATAGGATCCTCCACTAGATTTTAATTCTACTTTTGTGTGGAAGACAGCTCCCTGTGATCAGGAGGGCCAGGAGACTAAATACTGAGGCTCAAGAGCTCGCTCTAGTGGAGTAAGTCAATACTGTTGAACATCAGTCTCATACATAACAAATTAAGAAAATAGGCTAAAGGCAGACAAAGAAACAAAACATCTTCACAACCTTGGTCAATGTCACAAAAAAGTGCAGCAAAACATTTAATCACAAGCAATTTAGCGAAATAAAGTAATCAATTTGTGCAATTGAAGCGAACACACATTTAGAAAAGACAATCAAAATCAGAGAGTATTTAATATATAATCAGAGAGAGAATATAAATACATACAGGTTAAGAGAGTTGTCCTACAGCAGATTACCCTTAGTAAGATTACAGTAAATTAAGAAGGGTATAATTTGAGCAGAAGCAGAAATATCCTGATATTGAGTCAATAATTTGGTCAAGCTTCAAAGGCACTGGATCTTACAACATGCTGTCATATGCCAATATACCATTATATGTAACATTAGAGCACAAATATTTCATTACATCCTTTTGACTATTTGACTATCTGACTGGCAGACCACAGTTTGTGCGCTTGCAACACTGTGTGTCAGACAGAGCGGTCAGCAACACCGGGGCCCCACAGGGGACTGTCCTCGCTCCCTCCCTCTTCACCCTCTACACCATAGACTTCATCATCATCTCCAGAAGTTATTGGATGACTCAGCAATAGTTTGATGTATCATTGAGGGTGCTGAGGATGAATACAGGACTGCTGTGGACAACCTTGTCGCACAATGTGAGCCGAACCATCTACAGCTCAATGTGACAAGGACCAAGGAACTGGATGTGGACCTGAGGAGGACCAAGTTGCCGCTGACCCGGTTTCAATCCAGGGGGTCAGTGCGGACATTGTGGAGGATTATAAGTATCAGTGGGTCCACATAGATAATTAACTGGACAGGGTAAAGCACACTGACGCCCTCCACGAGTATGCTCTGGATGTTTTAGGAGTCTGTGGTGGCCAGTGCTATCCTCCATGCTGTTGTGTGCTGGGGCAGCAGGCTGAGGGTAGACTGCAAGGCCAGTGATATTATGGGGGAGGAGCTGGTGGTGGGGGTGTCAGTGAGTGTTCAGCCACAGGAGTACATTCAGTACTAGACTGATCCCACAGAGATGCATCACAGAGCGCCACAGGAAATCATTCCTGCGTGTGGCCATCAAACTCATCAACTCCTCGCTCTGAGTGACAGACACTCAACAGGAGGACTATACCCTGACTATACCCATATTCATATATATAAAAAAAATACAAATAAAAATAGAAGAAAAATGTAAGAAATGTACATTCTACTAGAACATATTCATATATACCCTGTATATATGAATATGTTCTAGTATTCATATATACCCTGTATATATGAATATGTTCTAGTAGAATGTACATTTCTTACATTTGTCTTCTTTTTTTATTTGTATTTTTTTTTTTGCTTATTTGTAGTTGATATTTTTCTGTGTATTTCCGTAGCAGCTGTAACGCAGGCAATTTCCCCCTCAGTGATCAATCTAGTATTTCTGATTCTAATTCAGATTTTCATTCAAGTGTATGAGTCAGTTCATGACTCTGATAAAAGTTTAAAATAAAATCACTCTATCTTTATTAATTCCCTTCCACAGTTAGCTTAAAGGAACCAATTTTCAAACCATTACAGACATCTGGAGTCATTCTGGTGTCACACTGCAGATAAATAATCACATCCCTGAAGAATTTTACTGCCACAAAACAGCATGGAAAGTATCTAATTAGTTAATAAAGGTTTTGTTTATTTATCTATTTATTTTACTGTAGGCTGCTTTTACTTACTTCCAGGAAACTTCCCTTTTGTTTCTGATTAACTTCCCCTCAACAGGTCCCTAAATTGAAGTCAGGCGTTGCAGCCTAATTTTCTGGAAATGTATTGAAGAGCTTTTTACTAACTGCTTATCGGAAAATATAACAATGTTATAATCAAATGATATTGGGGTCATTTTAAAAATGTTTTTCTATCTACAGACATATCATTTAAATTGTAATGCATGCATGACTACTCATGAGATTATGATGTGTGTGCCATATATCACACAAGTAAATTCTAAGCAGTTTCTCTTCTATTTCTTTTGGCAGATTTACATATGATAATCGTAACTTGCGCCTCTAATATATGGAAGTTATGGAAGACTATGTAATAAAAGACTTCACTGCAGAGGAAGATCTCTACTGGAATCAAATACAACCCAGCTAAAACAAATTGAACAGAGCAACCAACTGAGGTCAGGCTATGTAATTTAGGGTCACATTTTCTACTGTGTGTATGGTTTCAATGAACCGCAAATCAGCACATATCGTCCAACCTTCTCATTGTTTGCTCAAATATAAGCTTAGTGTTTCCTCTATATACATATAGGGGGGTATGAAATCACCATGTAGGTGGTTGTCAGTTTTTAATAACTTGATAAACTGAAATATTACACCACAACCCATCACAGCAAAGAGACAAACCAATTTGGGATTTTAACTTTTAAAACAGCAAATCCAAAGCACATTCCCAAACGAACGTTGAGTCGCCGTCTTCAGTATCCTGACAGTGTGGATATTGTTGGGTATCGTTTGCGGTGGGTCATACACTTGTCCCTCTCGATGAACAGCGAGTGAGTTTTACAGTTTATGTCCTTCTCAAGAATGATGCGGGACTCCTCCAGGTGTGACAGGGAGCCTCTGGCCTCGCTCAGCTGCTGGTGCAGAGACGCCAGCGTGGCATCAAGCTGCCTCACCTCCCCTTCCAAACTACAGACACAGGAAACAAAGTGAAGACAGAGGTAAAGGAGGTAGACGATAGAATGAGATGAGACTGGTTGTACCTGAGCTGGGGTTGGTCTCTGCAGAGCTCCATGTTTGGTCTGAGGGAGCGCAGGTAAAGTCTGGACTGAGCGACTCTCAGTGGAGCCTCTTTGTTGTGGATGGCCTGCTGGAGAGCTACGATGTTCCTCTCCTGAGCCCCAATCTGCTCCAAGATCTGCACACACCATCAATAAACATACAACAAAAATCAATCAGTTAGCTACTCTGTCTGCAGTGGTGGAATTTAACGAAGTAGAATAATTAAAATGCTTTACTTAGATTTACATTTTTCACTTGTGTACTTTCTTGTTATGCTACTTTATACTTTTACTCCACTTTCTGTCAGAGGAAAATATTTTGTACTTTTTACAAAATACACATTTATCTGACAGCTTAAGTCATTGATACCTTGCAAACTAAGATTTCTATATACAACAACATTCAAGAGCTTATAAAAAATGATGTTAGTACATATCAATATATACAAGTAAAGCTAACGTGATTAGTTGATTTGACAAACTATTTTGATGATGGCTTGAGTCATATTTCAGGTACAGAGATTTCATGGTACAACCTTTTACTTGTAATAATTGTAAAAACTTTGATTTTTTTTTAATAATCTAGCAGTTTATTATTGACAACTTTTGGTTCCACAGAACAAGTATTGTGAAAACGTGCCTGTTTTTATCAGAATTTCCTGAATCTATAAGGAAAATAAAGGAAACATTGAGAATGTTTCATAACCAAATAAAAGTTCCTTGTAGCATGTTGAAGGAAATTATCCAAAAACCTCCTCCACCACTGTCTGTCTGTCTGTCTGTCTTTCTGTCTGTCTGTCTGTCTTTCTGTCTGTCTGTCCACCTGGGGGAGCTTGATCTCCAGCAGGGTCTTGGCCTCTATCAGCTCCACACAGCGCTGGCTGAAGGCTCGGTCCACTCTGGAGCACTGGACTCTCAGATCCTCTGTGGTGTCCTGCAGCACTCGCTCCACCAGCAGTCTGACACACACACACACACACAGCTTCACTACATCTAACTGAAAACCTTTAATAAAGCGTCACACTGTCATGTTTAGCTGCCATCACCCCGCGGCAGATTAAACAGACTGACCTGAGACTGTTGGTGGCCTGTTCCTCCTGCATCGCCTTGGACAGGTTGTCTTGTGTAAACTGTGTCCAAGATGTGCAGTTACACACCCTGCAGCAGACCAGAGGACAGGTTGTCTTAAAATCATCTAATCTGTTTCTTATTTTACAGTGCTGGATTTACTCACTGGTCCTGCAAGGTGGCTGAGCTGGGGTGGTGCTGTGTATCTGGGCTCATGTTACTGTATCTTCCACTGAGGTCATCTAAGTTGTAGGCCTGGTACTTATCGGACCAGTCCATCTCCAACGTCTGCTTGGCCTCTCTGTTCATCCTGACACACACACGAAGACACAAACACAAAGTAGGAGCTTCAAACCGAAGGAGGACATTATAGGAAAGTTTGACTTGTTCTGACACTCACTTGATCTGAGAGACAACCTGAGCTGTAGTCCTCTTCAGAAGAGCCTGGACGCTCCTGATCAAGTCCACCTCCTGCAAAACACACAGCCACACTTCATGTTAACGTGTGTGACGATGAGCCCCCTGCTGGTGATGTTTACAGTTACACTGAATACAGTATCAGACACTTGATCCTGAGAGTGTTACTGTTGGAGAGAAACTGAATTATTATTCAAAAGGGCTGCAACTAATGGTTATTATCATTAATTATCCACTGATTCATTTTTGGTTGCTTGACAGATCATTTGGTCTGTATTTAAGGAAAAGTCAAAAGTGCTGCTCTCAATTTTCTAGAGCCCAAGGTGATATCATCAAACAACAGTCCAAAAGCCAAATATAATGAATTTAATATAATCTAATATTAAGAAAATATTGCTATTTTTGCTTGCAAATGGGCTTGAGTCTATTGAAGATCATATGTGTCACAAAGATGATTTATGTGTCTCATTCCCACTGCGTCCCCTTTGACGCTTTGGGATTGTAGGAAGGGTTGGTCGGCATCCCAAAGCGCCTCTATTTGAACAGTTGTGCCCCAAGAATGAACTTTCTTACAAAAAGAACCTTAAATCTGTTATCAAAATGGATGAAATAATAATTTTACCTTGAACAGCCGAATTGTTGCAGCTCGGGTATTTGGATTTTAAGAAGTATGCGATGAATAGACTAAGTATGAATGTCTACATTCCCAAAATCAACCATTAGAGTATCAACAAATCAACGTTGTGAACAATTCCTAACAAATATAGCAAACTACTCTTAGCCTATTAAATTGAAAGTAAGGTTGTATATACTATACTATTACTATAAAAGTCTTTATTTATCATTTATTAATTTAAAGTAGGCCTATTATTAGCTTAAACGTTTCACATTACATATATTTAAGTGTCCCTCACTGACGTCCTGTTCCACTTTCATACACAGCTTCACTTGGTCTATACAGTCTCCTTATAGGACCCCCCTCAAGACTTTCAGTGCCCCCTCTGGCCCCCCTACACAAAGTGTCTGTGTGCGCCCCTGCTCTTAGACCACATCAAGCCCTGTCTTATATATTCATTGCTCACCTGTAACAGCTCCTCCTCCACAGAGTCCCGGACCAGGTCTGGCCCCAGTCTTCTGACCCTGCAGGTCAGGTTGTCGGTGGCGATGGCATACGGAGCCTCGGAGGCGTCCAGCGCCTTCTCCAGCCTCTTCTTGAGCGCCAGCAGGGCCTCGGTGTCGGCCCGCAGCTGGTCGATGTGCCGCTGCAGCTCAGACTTCCAGTTGTGGATCTCCTGCAGCCTCTCTCCCAGGAGACGTGTTCCGTCGGCCTGGTTCTTCAGAGTGTCCGCCTCGGTGTCCTGGTACAGAACCTTGGACTCTCGCTGGACGCTCCTGGCCGCTTGGCTGTCAGAACCGGCCTGCTGGAGGATGCTGTGGTAGTTGTAGAACCACTCGGACGGGCGGTATTTAGCGGAGCGGTACCCGGCGGTGGCTGAGCCCGAGGACGGCTGCGGGAGCTCCAGCCTCACCGGAGGCTCTTTGGCCGGGCCGCGCCGAGCCACAGCCCTGCTGTCAAAGTGCGGCCTTGACACTAAAACCTCGGAGCTCATTTCCTGACAGTTGAACAACAGGTGCAGGAACAATGAGGCGTTAAAAGCAGATTTTGAACCAAATTAAAAGCAGCACGAGTGATGCACAGCTCTCACTGTCCTGCGGCAGAGCTGTGTTTGTTTGGTGTTGCCTGGTTACACCTGTTGGAAGGAGGCTCGGGTGACAGACGATCAAATGAGCTGATAGCAGTTAAGCAATGCTATATTGCTGCACAAGAGAATACAGTATCATAGTCATATCATAATTAATGAAAACATCTGGGGTCTAATCAAGCCAAATGGTAAAGTCGTGGAAGGAAAATTCTCCAAGAATATCAGTAAAGCACGTGTAGTTGTCTGTGTTGTAGGCCTACTGTGTTATGGGCACTTCTCAGTCAGAAGGGAACAATCAAACCTCAAATGGTGAAATTGTAGAGATACATAGGCCTTTAGTGAAATGCAGCAGTAGATAGTGATTTACATTGTCAGTCAAACTGTATTTGTGTGAAATGATGAATGGGAGTTACATTTAGCGGATGCTTTTGCCCAAAACGACTTACAGTAATTCATACATTTATGGTGGTGGCTGCCACTCAAGGTGCCAACAAGCACATCAGAGGTAGCTTGGGGTTCAGTATCTAGCCCAAGGACACTTTGGCATGCATGTAGACCAGGGGAATCGAACCAGCGATCTTCAAATAACAAGAAGCTGGCTCTACCCCTGAGCCACAGCCGCCCACAAGTTCTGTAAAGCAACATCACGACCTCTAAAGATGTAAAGCATCATGGGCACTGAACCCAAATACCAGTAGAACGACTGTGTGACCAGAGAGGGCGGGAGGGCAACAGATTGTCTTGTGTCAGATAAAACATTCTGGTGCACTTTGGGGAGCAGAACAGAAGACATACATCTGATCTAACACGTGTTGACCCCACATGCAGATCTTGCGTTGAGCTCACAGTTTGAGCTCTGAACGTGGAATGAATTTCATAAATATGAATTTGGAATATGCTGATATGCAAGACAGACGGGTGCAAAGGTGCAAATACTTGGCAGTCCGATGAATATACCAGACATTTCTGTTTTGGAAATGTTTTTGCATATAGAATTTACATAAAAATGGAAAGTTCCCCCATAATATTCCTGTTTTATCTGATTCATTTCTCCATCATGTTGACAACAGATATCAGACGAGTTTGCTACCCATGTGTTCTGACAGTCATACTGAGAATTGTTGCGTCATAAAGCACTAACCCTCACAGTTTTATTTATGTGTTCAGTTCGCTAAAGGGACAATAGATTTGGGATTTTAAGCTGACATATTCATTCAGACTATCTTGATTTTCTTCAGTCATTAAATGTTGAAAATGGCTTCCTGCTCACAGCGAACAAACGCGATCTTAAACATGACGGCGCGTGTTGTTTTTCTTTTCTTCCATGAGGTGTCATGGTAGTTGACTAGAGACAGGTAATGGTTGCATTGAAACTGACAATACCGAATACAAATGTGGTTTCTCAAAGTTTAATTTTATTATAGTACTTTATTACTTTATTATTATTACTTTTTTAGATTCATTATATATAACTTATTATAGTATGATAATTTCAGATATTATGACTTTAAATCTCATTTGCCCCATCAGTACTCCAAAGAACCACTAGAGGTTTGCTTACCCATGTTGGAGAAACTCTGTGTTGGAACAGAGTTTTAGCTGAATGCTGAGAAAATAAAGTGTTGAGTGTAATAAAGCTGAGAAAGACTTCCAGAAAGACTGTTTCCACAGACATAAGGTGATGAGTCAACAAACTTCCAAATGCTGTGTCATTAAAATTCAGGGAATCAGGCAGTCACAGGCACAGTCACGCAATGGCTGACATTCCCCTTCATGACCAGGAAAACACACACACACACACACACACACACACACTACTTGATTTTGAGTCAATCGGACATACACTCCCTGCTGCCAAAAAACAAAAATAGTCCCCAACAAACGCACTTCAATAGCCCAGAGTTACACCACAGTACTTTATATCTTGTGATGAATTATGTTGAATTGCTCAATCACTTCCACCACTGATTATTAATGATGTGTTGTTTCAACGATGACTCTGCTGTGTTTCTCAGAGTTTACTTTATTTAGTCACTTTTAGAAAAGTTGCAAATACACTGCAGATATACATGTGGGATATTTAGACAACACAAGATTCAAGAATTCAAGATGTTTTATTGTCATATACACATAGTTTGCACCAGGCAATGCAATTCTTAATTTGCAAGTTTCCCTTCACACAAAAATAAAAACACAAAAATATAAAATATACTTAGAAGAAAATAGAAAAATTACAAGCATGTTAGCATGTGCAATGTACAGTCAAACAGTCATCCATACTTTCAAAGAAGCATTTTATTCCATCTCCCACTTTCCTTTGTGTTCACGCCACAACATCACTGTTGTTCATCCACCCCTTCAAGTGGTTGCCAGGTTTGTACACTAGCTAACGTGGGTAATGTTACTAACTGAATGTTAATGGTGTTAATGCCAGCTAGCACATGTCAATGTTGCTAATGCTAGCTGGCAAAGGTTAGGGCAGTAGCTACAGTATGCTGGCCACACACTAGAAATCAGTCATCATTAGATTTCTTTCCACAAACTGGCAACCACCAAGACTCTTGATCCTGATGAAACACTGATACCACGTGATACCAACGGTGTTATACTATTGGCTGAAAAACCTTGTTAGAAGCTGGAACCAATCATTAGAATTCATGTACAGAGATAAACAAAACAATCATAGTGGACCCGACAGACATTTTAAAACTATCTCTTCACAATGATGATAATGTTTGTCGAGGAAAAGAGATTATTTTATTCTTAATCTTTATGTATTACTTAAAAGTTTTATCAATATGATCTTTAAACTTCTATATTAACATTAAGCAGTGATGATAACGTAAATGAGCCGGTGTAAAATCAAAGTTAAAAGCAGTGAATATAAGTTAAACTACCTAAAGTATTTCACAGTGATTAGGTAGCGGTTATGTTTGAATAATCAGAAGGACAGCCCTCTTGGGGGCGCCATTTAGCTCAGTTGGTAGAGCGGGCGTCCCATGTACAAAGGCTTTGTCCTCGCTGCAGCGGCCCCAGGTTTGATTCCCCGCCTGGGGCCCTTTGCTGCATGTCACTCCCCCTCTCTATCTCAACCTGTTTCCTGTCTGACTTCAGCTGTTCTGTCAATAAAAGCCAAAAGGCCCAAAAAATATGCTTAAAAAAATGAGCCCTTGTCCAGACAAGAGAAAGGTTTGACCAAATGATACACGTGTTGGTCAGCTGTTCACTGGGAGTATATAAACACAGCTCAGGTGTATCTGGTCTTGAACTCATTACAGTAGATACCTTCTGTCATGATGACGTTTTGATACACAGACTCTTGTTGGTCCTCGACCTGCTTGGAGGGGCCAGTGTTTGAGTAAACTGCAGCGTCTTCAAGTTCATGAATCTGAAAGAGAAGGAAATAGATGAACAGGCACACTTGCACTTATGAGAGAGGTGTAACATCACAGGTACTAGTCATGTAGCACATTTGGCTCCCGAGTGCTAATTTGTGTATAATGGTTAAAAAAGTAATTATTTGGCCTCCCTTTGGTAGCAGAGACTAAACATTTTGATGCCAGTCAGTTGATCAATGTGTCTTACCTCAGGTTTGTCCTCACGAAGACATCTTTCCATCCTATTGACTTTTGATTTATTATCACTATCAGGCTTAATATTAGTTTCATTTCTAGTTCATATGGAGGCCAATATGAGAAATGCGCACAGGTATTCTGCAGTATCACACGTAAAGAAAACAGAAATATAGTAGATAATAGAAAAAGAAGATACATACTCAGTTACATGTATAAAAGACCATATGGTGTATGTAATAATGCCATTTTCTGCACATTAATCTTTTTTTAAAGCAAGTTGTGGCTTCTACTTTAGTGTCTCTAGGATAAACAGAATAAGCAGCATGTTTTTCATCGTTTGCCATGATTTTGAATGATCATTATCGCCTCTTGTAACCACTTGTGAGATTTGTGTCACTCATGATCCCTTACAGTAGTCACATCCATCCTTTTCCCTGCTTCATTCCTCTTTGTTAGTTTCCGGTTGACGTTGACTCCAGGTCCTGGAGACACACAAGTATACAACACGACATGGTGATTCCCAGCTTTATGTGCGAGTGACTGTGTGAGTTTGTGCATGTTGTGTGGGATGCGTACCTCTCGCTTTGCATTTATAAACCATGACCAGGGCGAGTGCCAGTATCAACAGCACAACAGCAGGCACGGCGAAAGCCACAGCGTACATGGATGTAACATCTAGAAAAAATGCAGAACAGAGAGAAGAATACTTCTTGAAAACACACATCAGCAGCCCGACTCTCACGTTCATGTTATATGAGGATGCTGGCCTCACTGTTGCTTCAATGCACGATATGTAATTTCTGCTGCTCTCAATCAAAGCAAAAGAGAAGGACAATAAAATGAAACTTCTGCCGCTAGAGAGCTCTGCTCAACTGCTCGGAGCCGGCTCAAGATTTTGGATTAGAGCACGACCTTAAATAAACATCTAGGGTCACTTCAGATTGTGCTCTGATCAGGAACTGTTAACTGACGTGAGAAGAGCTCAGAGATTACATTTACATTTTTGGAATTAAAAAGCAGATTGACCTTCCCCTCCTCTTTATCAACCTGCAGCAGTGATCCGTGGATCCGTTTTCAGGTGTTAGAGTTCGGTTAGGTTGACTGCTGACTGGAGCTAGAGGGGAAATGAACTGAATGCACCAAGAGTTGTCTTGAAATTAACCACACTATAACACACACACACCATCAGTGTGTGCCGTCACTTGTAAATGTTACTATAATTATTTTTACAGCTAGTGTAGAGTAAAGTATTCTGGCTGTTTGGGGCAGATGAACACTGCATGGTTAGGACAAATGCACACAAATGTTTCTGCTGTCAAACTGGCTTTACTCTTAATGTAAACACCATTAAACCACCAGCACTGCTGATGAAAATCTTATCAGTCACTCAGGCACAAATTGTTTCATTAAGTTAAGTGTTCCATTAAGTTTGCCGACTTCCCTATCCCGAATATAGCAACGACATGAAATACACAGTTACCTTGAGTAAACTTGTGTATTTCTCTGGGTTTGAACATTATTAAGAAAACACATTTAATTACACAACTTAACAAAATACATAACGAAGGTCTAGATGTTTTTACACAGTCCGATGCAAGAATGTTACACATCATACCTTTAAATCACGTGAGTGCAAACACCCATATACCTTTGATAGGGTCGCCGGGCACATGTGTTGATTGTGATCCGACAGTGATGTGAGGGGTCACAGTGCTGCTCTGCTGTGGAAAGACTGTCACAGAGAACTGTTTGTTTCCACAGAGATTTGAATTAAAATATATTTATCAGTTTTTTTCTTTTTTCCTGTTGTTTTCAAATCTTACCGACTGATAGTTGAATCTTGGTGTAGTCTCCGGGTCCCCACTGTAGGTCTGACCCACACCAGTATGTCCCAACATCGCCTGCCTTCAGCTCTGTGATCATCACCAAGAAAGAGCTCGACGAGAGATTATCTTGTAGTGAGAACCTGCTTTGACTCTTCACCATGTCTGTACAGTTGCTGTAATGGACTCCCCTACAGAGGAACTTCTTGTGCTTCCCGTGTTGTGGTGGATAAGGACACTGCATAGTTAGTGGACGTCCCACGATGCCGCTCAGTTTGTTTGACTTCACACAGCACCACTCTGTTAAAGCAGAAGGAGTTTAAAGTTTTTGCACATCTGATAAAACGTCTGCTATTATCCATTTTTAAAACCTTCTTTGGCATTTTAAGCCTTCATGATGATAATGATTGCTCGATTTATTTACTTGGCTCAACTTTCACTGTTACTTCAGCAGAGTAGTCATCAAACCCAAATTTGGACACGCCACACCAGTATTTTCCAGCATCCGTAAATCTAAGATCAGAGATGGTCACTGTGAAGACTTGTTTCTCTTTGTCATCGTGGATGGAGTATTTGTTCCCCTTCGCTTCCGTCGTTCTAATCAGAACATCACTGTCACTGCCGCAGTTATTCCTGCACAGGTACTTCATATGAGACATATATCCCCTTTCATAGGGACAGGACACTGTGACTATTGTCCCTTCATATCCAGACACTTGGAGTGTCTTTGCTGCGAGTGTCACACAGCTCAGAGGAACTGCGAAGAGAAGGCAAAAGGAAATAGAAGTCTTGATACAGGTCTTGATTTTAATCACTTAAATAAAGAAGAAAAGAAAAACCAATAAAAAAGAAGAAAATCTAACCCAGGTTTGGAAAACTGAAGAACTAAGAACTAGATAGCAGTGTGTGGCTACTTTTGAGTTTTTCTACACTTCTTCACTCTAAATGAGTGTTCTGCTTAAATTACTAAACATCATTTAAATCTCACAGTTGTGCATGTTTCAGCCTCGGTATGATGTACGTATTGTCCTATAGACATAAATACCTGGTGTATTCTCATAAAAGAGCATGTTAAAAATACATTTCTGACAAGTCCATCAAAGGTCATCGTGTAATTTGCGGAACTTACTGCAGAGGATGAAAAGCAGGTTTTGAAGGCTCCACATCTTGATTATAATGCAAGGAAGGGAGGAAATTAAAGCTGAAGTAGCTGTGAAGGTGTGATTATGATGTCATTCTCTCTCACACACCCACCCACCCACGCATGCACACACACACACACACACAGGGGAGGGGACTGTGGTGAGGTCCATCTAGGCCACTCTCTCACGTCTTTAGGGCTTAACTTGCATGTGTTCAAATGTGTGAATATCACACTATATGCATTTAGATTAAATCAATACTGAAATCTCTCCGTTCACCTTACAGACCAACTACTTTATCAGCCTCAGCTATCACACTTGTACTTACTATTACTTTATATGGCCCGAAACTTTTCGGGGAGCTGAAGTACAAACGTAATATGGTATCAGTCTTTTCCTTCTCTGGCATATAAACCTACTTTAATCTGTCATCAATAATAAATACAAACATGCCTTTATTTCACGATGTTGAGCAGGGGTAGGAAGGACATGGATTACTGACCCAACACTATATAACAGTGATTACTGTTGGAATTTAGAGCTATTAAACACTTATTTTAATGAAGAAAATATCATTTAAGCAGCCTTATCAGTCCTTAAAAGATAGTTATAAACATTATGAGTTAGTAAGACTACATAGGTGTAAATAAAGCATGATACTGCTTATGGTAGGAATAATCAACTATAAACTCTTATAACTTATAAGAAACTTGTAAACAGTTTATATACAGCTTAAGAGCATTAATGAGTTTCTTATGTTGTTTGTAATTTCTTTGCAGTCACATTTACTGAACACCTATTCTGTCATTATTAAAGGTACAATATGAAAGAACTTGCCACCTGTCAAATTAATACTCTCAACAAATGGGGGGCAGCGTATCACCAGAGAAACCGCTAACTGTTGCTAACTGTTGCTAACTGTTGCTAACTGTAGCTAAATGTAGCTACCTTTGGTGTGTAAGCTCAGTTAACCATGCAGCAAGCGGTCGGGTTATCTGGCTGTGCCTGGACTAGGAGCTCAGTGCACAGGAGACGTGGTGTTGTTGTTTACTGTTGGACTAGTACAAAGTGCCTTAGAGCTAGCTAGTTTGCATGCTAACTTTGTTAGCTACCTCTTCAACACATAGATTTCTTTGACAAAACCTGAAACTGTAATTTCTCCACTTTCTGTTGATTCTTTTAGAAAATCTTTGAATGCACTAAACAAAACTTTTTACATATTGCACCTTTAAACCTGTGTTATTTTTGTTGCTTTATTAAGATTATGAGATTTTTAAAAATAATACATCCTCCTAAGGGCTGATTACTTATTAACTCTTTTCAAGCTTATTGGGCTTATTACAAGGACATGAGTGTAAAGCCTCACCAACTTTTTTCACTTTTGGACTTTTGGGCTAGCTCTGTCAAACCTGCTTTCAATAGCCATGGTAAACAAAGCTAACATCTCCTGGCCTACATGAAAACAAACAAGCATATTTACTAAAATGTCAGACTTTTCCTTTAAGGCAACTAAAATGGACGACTGCAGATTTCCATCACACTGAGTTTGCAGGCCTGACTCTTGACAGTAAAAGGCAAGCAGGTGTAGCTAACCATCTTAGTGCATGATATGTGTTTAATTAAGTAACCTGAGCCTACATGCAGCTTTCTGCTCTCTATCACCTCGGTCATTGTGGTGCTCATATGAAAGATAGTTGTTTGACGTGTGAAGTTTACATGAGAAATGTCACCACGTCTGTGTGTGACAAATCGAGCCATGATGCAGCGCTGACCACATTCACAGAGCACAGCACCACTAAGGTACAAAATGTTTTGCACAGTGCAGTCTTGGGGAAGATATTTTGATCAGAAGAGAAAGATCTTTTTTATGCCTTAACAAACTAAATAAACAAAATCTCTTTGTTTTCATGACTGAATGAACAAAACTGACCATAAAGGACAACCAAATGTCATACTGTTTTACTGGCGGACCCTGCCACCTTTCTAACTTCAAACAGTATTCTGGGACCAGCTTGTTTATTCAGTGAGGGAAAAAATTAATATTTCTGAGTTTGTATTATTAACTCCCTCCCTCCAACTTTTATTGTGGTCAAACATGAACATAGCTTCAAACAAACGTTTATGCAGTATCTTCACATGTTAAGATCGTAGAAAATGGACTACTCCATCTTTTTTCTCACTTTTCCCTCAGGGCATCTGTATATTAGTATTTTGCCCCTTAACACAATACCATGCTTGCTTTTGGGCAATGATCCACTAGTAAGATTCAGTTTGGGTCCTGCAAGGGAAAAAGTGTGGGCTGATTGTTAGTTATTAATGTGCTATCTGGAAAATATCCTATTGATTCTTCATTCTGTAGATCAACGATCTTATACTGGATTCAGTGTAATGATAAAGGGCACCAGCAGAGGGCACATGCAGACACACAATAATGTGTGTGTGTGTGTGTGTGTGTGTTTTGGAGGGACTGGATGTGGCTCCTTTGCAGAGAACTACAGCTCAGGTTGTTAGTCAGTTTCTAATTCTACTACTTGAGAAAACTATATAATAATCTTCTGGACTGTGTGTGTGTCTTTTTGCGTGTGCGTCAGGATGAACAATACGGCCTCAGAGACATTAGAGTTGGACTGGTCTGATGCACAGCAGACCTATAACTTTGATGGCCCCAGTGGAAGATACAGTAACATGACACAGTGCCAGTTATATAGAGTTCAGTAGTTCAGTTCAGTAGTTTCCAACATGGGGGTCGGGCCCTGAAAGATTAATTTGAGGGGTCTTCACATGATTAATGGAAGAGGAAAGAGGAAAAGGTTCAAGTACACAGATGCTTATCCATATTTTTGACTGATTATGGATAACGTGATTCGTGTCTCAAATTGTAATTCAAATAAAACCATCTGATAAATTTAGAAGGAAATGTCTCTTTGATAGAACTGCTAACACCTCAGGTACACCTGAATTATTTCTATGCCAAAGTAAAGAGCGTTTTTGAGAGGCTAAACATACTCAAAAACTTATGAAACCTTGCACAAAATTCAAACGCGGTGGAAATGTATGTATTTCATGGGTTTAAGAAAAAGTCTCTTGATACCGTGACGCAAAGAAGACTCAAAGTCAGCCATTTGAATACAAAAAGTGCAGTACTTGAATAAGTGCACTTTCCTCCACTGTATTTTCAGTTCATCACGTCTCGAACTGACAGTCACTGACAATGTGACAGTATTGCTTTTATATCCTGTTTATATGGTGCAAAAAACTTTACTGATCAGTCACTCCAATAATAACTGCTGTACAAAGACTTTCTTGGTTTTATTTATTTATTCACTTAAACATAAAATACATATATACATGTTATATTAAGCTGAAAGGGTTTTCTGACAAGGAGTGCAGGTGTGCTTGACAGTTTGATACATTGACAAAAAGCAATCTTAACGAGTGTAAAGGTAAAGAGAAATTAAGTGCAAATAATCAGATTACTTAAGCTTTCATTCAGAAATTTAAACAAGGTGTGAGTATGTGTTGTCCAGCTGTTGAGACCAAACAAACAGGATCGTACGTGTCCAAGTATGTCCTAAATTTGGATGTTTCCTCTCAGGTTTGTGTGCTGTTCATCTCTTGGCTTTCATTGGAAACTGGTTACAGTAGACATCATCTGCTGTGTTTTGGTACACAGACTCATCACCTGCATCGTCATAGTGATCATAGGAGGTGCCCTGCGTCTTGCACACTACGTCTTGATTTGCATAAATCTAAAAAAGCAAAAAGCAAAGAAAATATCGCCCATCACTAAACAGATAAGAGGGTGGTGTTACACAGAAGTGAAATCAAGATAGTATGCACACATTTTAACAACATGCACCACAATATCCACCACTTAAAATGGTCTAATGATCAGCTTTATGTTTTTGTGTTCAGTACTTGGTACATAAAAATGCTTCCTGATAGTCACAAACAACCTTCAGACCTTTAATCTAGAACCACTGACAGAAAAACCAGAGTGAGGTACTTATGTGAGCTATATTTAATTTATTGTATTTTTTTTTACCATATTCGCAATTCCCCAGTTAGAACTAAACATAAGTACAGCTAAGGCTGGTGGGTATGTCATAAGTTTTGATAGTTTCGGTATTTGGTGATAAACCAAAGTTTTGGACAGATAAAAATTCTAGATGAAAAGTTATTAGGACTCATCCTCTTGAGATCATGAATGCACAAAAAGTTAGGGCAGTTCATCTAAAAGTTGGGATATTTAAGTCCGGACCACAGAGGTGGACCAACTGACAGGTCGACATTATCACAGCCTAAAGTGACGCCACTTGCATGACAACAAATGTTTCAATAAAAAAACATAAAAAAAAAAAGAAAAGAAAACAGCATTATTTTGCGGTAGACATTCATGGCCACCAGAGAAAGACCTTTCATGTATTTGGCGTCACCATGAACGCCGCAGCCTCTTTTGTCTACCAGCAATCCTTTGTTTACTTACGTCGTCTACATCGATCACTTTCTCTGCTCGCACTGCCTTGGTTTTGTTGCCGCTGTCCACGACTCCGGCTTCTGGAGACACATAGCAGAAGAAATGGTAACACTGTTTGTTTGCTTGTGTAGAAGGGTGGAAAAATAGCCTCTATTTAAAGCGAAAGAAAAACTGACACCCCCTTATTTTCTTCATGTATTATTTACATAGATGAGAACTGTTGCTGTTATTTTCCCGTCACAGTAGGTGTCGCTGTAAGGCTAGATAGAGGACGGACCACTCAAGCCCGTGTTGCCATGCCACAGGCTGAATAAACATGGCGCTCCAGCTGATTGCAAGCGGATAACATGTCTCTGTTCCTTACTGCCTCATGTTAGATGTGGTTAAAGCAACTTAAAATGAGCCATCACACTTCATGGATGTTAGATACATATTCAGACGGTTTTATGGCTGATGTAGGCACTCAGAGACCGTGTTGGAATATTGTTTGATGTACAGTGTATTATTTTCTCAAGGTAGCTCCAACTGTTTTAACCTGCCCAGCTTTAAATGGCTACATCTTAACTGTGTGAAAACAATACTTTATGTTTGTTGGACACATATGTCGAGATTAAAAAGGTGGTGAGTAGTGAATTCCTAACCACATTTTGGTAAAAACTATTCAATTTGGAGTTCATGAGTTTTTAGAATCAGAATCAGAATTCCTTTATTGTCCCGCAAACGAAAAAAAAGAGTTAAGAAATAGAATAGACTTGTAAATGCATATAAAAATAATGTTATACAATATGAACATATGATTATAAACAGTGTGGTAGTGTATTGTTATTTACAAATAACAAACATGGGGATTAAAAAATTGACCAGATAATGAGAAATGAGTTGTGTATAGAGTTTGTATTGCACAGTGCACAGTGAGGTCTACTGGGGGCAATGTTGGTTGTAAAATATATTTCTGTAAAATATGGTAAATTTGTAGCAGTTTTGTGGCCCGGTCAGTTGTTGTTTAGACGGACACCACCGGATTTTGCTCTCTGTAAACGGACTGAAGAAGCTCTATAGTAAAAGGGAAATACATGTGGTATGATTTTATTGTTATTTAACTGTTCTGTTTAATTGTTTTCATGCAAGTATACCCATTGCTACAATACTGGAACTTAGATCATTTCCTTTCACTTGGGAGGACAGTAAACTGCACTACTGAGTACTTCAGGCCACTTTGAGTGGTTAGTGACATTCGCATTTTATGACTGGGATATAACTGTTATTGTTAGTGAGGATACACTATATTTGATGAGTTCAAGTGCTTATTTTCGACACAGAAATAGGTTTTGGTTAATGATAAGAAAGCTGAAGAATATTTTTGTAATGTATTGTTGCCATGCAACAGGCAGAATAAACACGGCGCTCAGTTGATCGCAGACAGATAACTTGTCTCTGTTCCTTACTGCTTCACAGCTGCACAGCCACCCACGACTGTGCAGCAAAAGAGCTTCTGGCCCAGGTACCCCTAGGCTTGGGGACAGTAACATTTGCTATTGTGAACATGTGTGTATGCCTGTGTGTATGTGTGCACGGGTTCTGTGCCTGCATTCACTATAATTTAGACCACATACCTTGCACTTTGTGACATTTGAATTTACAAATGAAGACGAGGACAGCAAGCATCAGTACGAGCAGCACAGCGGGCACGATGAAAACCACAAGGTGGGTGTTCTTTGCATCTGCAACAAAAAAAGAACAGAGTAAAATTTACACCCTCTGAAAACACAGCACTGTGAAGCAAACATCTCACTAATCTTATCACAGTCTTTGAAAAATAACAGGGGAAGTAGCACCAAAATTGGAAACTGTGGTGTCATATAATTTAATGTATTCAGAATGTGTACTCCATGTGTCCCCGCATACACACACACACACACACACACGTGCACACACACCCACACACACACCCACACACACACACACACACCTTTGGGAGGTGTGCCAGGGATGCCGAGTGTTGATTGTGATCCTGCAGTCTCCTCCACAGTGTTGGGAGGGATCATAGTGCTGCCCGGCATGTGAGAATCTGGCAGAAGAAAAAAGCCTGTTAATGCTCTCAACAAATATTCTGATCTTTAGCCATGTTAGCTGCAGGGCACAGCATTTTGTACAGATATTTACAGCCCCTGGAGGTTTTTATATCAATATTTCATTTGTAAATATCAACGTTATTGTCAGTATCGTGACAAACCTTTTTCATGAAATATATCAACAATTGTTGGATGAATGACTGAGTGAATGTATAATTTTAAAGATTCCTTGACTTTTTATCTGTTGTCATGATCAGATCACATTTTCATTTCGCTCGGACGTTTGTTTTACGACCAAGTGCCTGCAAGATCAGCATACTTTAACTTTGCGTTTATTGCTAAGTAGCGAATGTTTGAATACTAAACTATGATTCTCTTCTTTAATGTGATGAAGAGTTTTGATGAAAGAAAGTAACTGAATTACAGCGAAAGCATGTTGGTCTACGTGATGATTAATAGTGCATAGTTTTAGGAGTCCAGGAGAAAGGAGGAGGGATTAAATCCATTATGTCGTGGTGACATGATGCCAACTGAACCTCAGGCATCAATGCCACTGGCATCCAACCTGTATGCAACTTAGAGCTACATTCAACTTCACCGTCATATATTGAGCTGTGTTCTCCATCAGTGTCTCTTTTTAATAATCTTACCTACTGACAGTTGAATCTTGGTGTAGTTAGCGGGTCTCCACAGTGGGTCTGACACACACAAGTATGTCCCAGCATCGCTTGTTTTCAGCGCTTTTATTGTCACCGAGAAAAAGCCTGAAGAGAGGTGATCTTGCGTTGTGAACCTGCTTTGACTGATCATGTCTCTACATCTTTTTCGGTGGTCACCCTTACAGAGGTACTTCCTGTAATTGCTGTGCTGTGGTGGATAGGGACACCTCATAGTTACTTGACCTCCCACGGTGCCGCTCAGTTCCTGTGACTTTACACAGCACCACTCTGTTAGAACAGGACATGAGAGCAATAATTTTTTTAAAGAATCTAACAACACTGCAGCCTCTTTGTATGTCGGATTAGAAATGACGTGCATGGCTCGACTTTTCTTTCAAATATTTAACACGTGTAGAGTAATGGTTTACTCCTGTAGGATGAGGTAGAACCATTTTTTCTCACCTTTGACTTGCAGGTCAACAGCAGTGAAAACATCCAGGCCGGTGTCTCTGTGGACACCACACAGGTACTGCCCAGAATCTGCTTGGGTTAGGTTGATAATCGTCGCTTTGAATGCCTTCACCCTCGTGTCATCTTGAAGCCTGAACCTTCCGCTTTGCTGGCTGGTAGAGGTAAATAACGCCTGCTGCAGACATGTGGAGCGCAGGTTGCCTCTGCAGAAGTACTTCTGGTTGTTCTGGTCCCCAGACTCATATGGACAATCAAAGGACACTGTAGCTTCCTCGTGATCTTCAACTTTGATGGATTGGTCACAGCAGGTGTCTGCCAGTAAAATAAACAACATCACAGACTGTCACAAGTACAGATGTAAATATTCCGGTTCTTTATTGGAGTAAAAGAAGCAAAGTCACAATGTAAAATAAGAAGGAAAAAAAAAGCGTACTGAAGTGAAATGCGTAAAATGCCACTGAGTGACATCACTGGAAACAATTCATTAGATTTGATGCAGCTTCAAATTTCCAATTTCCAGTTTCTGCTACTTGATACTTTCACTCCACCACATTTTGACGGAATGTACTGTGCTTTTATTCCATTACATTTATCTGATAACTTTAGTTACTAGTTACTTTGTAGATTACAGGCGTCATCAGAGCCAAATTAGAATGTTTTAAAATTCATGTACTTAATTCACAATCGGATAGAAAGTGCAACAAAAACACAGATTCCAATAAAAAAAACAAAAAAAAAAACATGAAAATATGCTGAATATCAGACACAATAATTGGCCAGATAAACAATCAGACGACCTATGTGCATATGTAAATATGCACTTTTATACTATGGGCCGTCTGATTGTATTGCTTGTACTTGTACTTTTGATACGGAAGTGCATTTATTGCCAGAAATTACTATTGAGACTTACAGTACAGTTAATATCAGACACTTTCCGACTTTTACTGTAGTACTATTTGTATGGATGACTTTCATTCTTACCAAAGTAATATTTTAAAACAATATATTCGCTTTTATTTAAATACAACCTCCAAGTACTCTATACAATACTGGTAAAATAGCATATTTAATTGTATTTTTTATATTTTAATTTACTTACCTTGTTCTACTTCCAGCTTTACTTCAGTGTAGATATCCTTTCCATTCTTTTCCACCACACACCAGTACTTGCCAGCATCTGCACGACTCAACTGAGAGACGGTCGCTGTGAACACTCGACTTGTTCTGTTATCTCTGATGGAATATTTACTCTTCTCTGCTCTATCTGTCTTGACGACAACATCTTTGTCGGCACAGTCGTTCTTGCACAGGTACTTCACATAAGATTCATATCCCCCTCCATAGGGACAAGGAACATCAACCTCTCTCCCTTCATATCCATAGACACGAATCAAACCTGCTGCTCTGGTCACACAGCTCAGAGCAACTGCAAGGAGTAGACAAGATGGAATTCATCAAAACAAACAAACCACTTGAAAATTGTGTTATGTTCTCATTTTAGGTTTAAGCAGCCTCTTGTCAATTTATCACTGGACATATAAAGTCTGTACATTTGAATCTGTTGTCATGTCATCTTCTATCTTATCATAGACAGAAACACGAGTTGCTGTAATGGAACGTACCGCAGAGGGTGATCAGCAGGCTCTGAAGGCTCCACATCCTCATTCTACTGCGAAGAAACAGAAACACATCTAATATTAAAAATGCCATTGTGGGTTAGGGTGGTGGCAATGTGTGTTGCAAACTCTCACTTCCTCATTCTGATCACCAACCTTGACCAGTCACATAGGTACATCTATATATATACACAAACACACACATATATATATACATGTGCGTGTGTACATATATATACATGTATGTATATATACATATACATATACATATATATATATATATATATATATATATATATATATATATATATATATATATATATATATGTATACATGACTGCGTGGCACAGAGGAAACAAGCTCCTCTTCATTCCAGTCAGAGGAGTGGTAATTAGTATCTGCATTCATTGATTTTATGGCATCCTTGTTAACATCTGAAGTACAAACAGTTCCTTTAAGTCCAATCAAGTGTTCACACTGCTGCCACAGAGGGGCACTATACCCAACCCTATATATTCATACACTGACACAATAAATCGTACATAAATAAAGCTTGTAAATGAACTTTAGTCCTCATGGAATATTAATCATAACATGGTATCTGCTGGACATAATTCAATATTTTGTCTTGTTTGACAGAAATATTTTCAGAGTGCTCAGAACTCTTCACTTTCACTTTCAAATTACGAGTTCGCACATGAACATGTCTGAATCATAATACGCAAGAATAAAGTAGTAACCATCTGGCTTTCAAATTAACCTTTCAGAGGTTTTATAATGAAATACTACAGGTTCAAAGAAATACTGTATTTCACAGTAGTTGTTGTCTTTTAAGAAGATATACATACATTAAAAGCAGACCACATGAAACACATAATCACTATTACCAACCTGTATTTGTTATTTTGTGGCGGCAACATCCTTGTTGAGGGCTGTACACCTCTCATTCATGAAGTCAACAGCTAGGAGCTATTAAATGTCACTTAACATCACACATATTGTATGCTGCTTAACACCCTGCCCCTCGCACTTCCTGAGCCTGCCCCTGACTGAAGATAACCAATATCTGCAGTTCTTCTAATGGCAGGCTTCAAATTCAGACCCACAAAGTTAAAACACCCAAGTTTACAGGAGAAACACACATGTGTGGTAGTGATGTGCGATTCATGAACGAATTGCTCAAAACTCGAGATTCTTTTTACTGACTCGGGAGTTACGAGTTACGAGTTACCGATGCTGACTCTCCCCAGACAAGTTCCCAGTGGACACCATCTGCCCAGGATGGAAGAACAAGTAGAAGACGATGGCTAACTTGCCAAGGGAATACGGCACTGGGGTGTTTTTTTGCCAGGTTTGGGGAGACAGGCAACCCCGGGCTCAAGAACCACTTGCCAAGCTAACAGCAGATAACAGCAGTAAGTGCTTTGGCAGCAAAGCTACAGGTATCTGTAGCCCCATCCACACTGCCCTTTGAGTATGGGGATCCTGTCCGAAATCCCTGCATTCTCCTCTGTGTGAATGTTTCAGAAGGAGTGAGGGGTGAAATTTCACTGTGGCTCTGATGCTGGAGCAAGGGCGCACAGTGTGATAACTAAACAGATTGTTCACTCAACAAAATACAAAATAAAAAAGTCCCACAAAGCAACGTTACTGGACTAAACAACAGAAACGTAGTAACTGGTTGTGTCTTTGGTAACTTATATGAGGAAAAGAAAGCACAGTTAAACATGGAGAAGTGTCTGTCATCCTGTCTGTCCCACCGACTCTTCGTCACATTTCATAGACAAAAACTTTGACCCACCATGTGTTTGTCTCCCTCCACTATTTTGTTGTTGTAGTTACTGTCTTGAAAAAATCAGGTCAGCCCCCCTGACCCAGACTTCAGTGAACTTTCCCCCAGAAAACAGCCTCCCTCCCTCTGAGTGTGTGTCAGACAGCGTCCAGTTTACTGATGATGATTATGTAATTATGAAATTAAGAGCGAAAAACAACTTTCCAGGATGTTTTGGTGGGTCAGGATCTCAATCACAACAGCAACAGGATATAACAGCATCCATATAATTATAAACAGTCAGCGGGTAGGTGTTTAAAATAAAAGGAGGACATTGGGGAAAACACCTTGAAAAAACACACAGACGTCAGCATCATGACGTGTACCGGCACGCCACTTTAGGATTTCTGTGTGAATTACACGCTGGTGTGTCTTTACACCGGAGCTGCTTGGTTCTGCCTCCATCATCATTCTTGAAGGCTGTGTATGGCCTGGAGCTGTTTATTGACAGGCAGCTGGTTATCAGTTACTGTTAGCTGTTTGCAGTTACTTGCAAACAGTTACTTGCAAACAGCTAACAGTAACTTGCAGTTACTTTAGCAACAAGGTAAGCAATCTGTACAAAGCCGCCCGCGGTCAGCAGAGGGAAACCAGCATTGAACATGACCAAGACCCAAAACACCAAAACACTGAATAAAGTTAAAAAGTTGTTTTTTAATTATACATTCATCACAGTGCATAAAATAAATAAACTGTTTATTGGACAGAACAAAAATAGATTGACATATGCCCCTGAGTGCAGTATGAGTCATCCACATTTGAAATGATTTTTCAGGAAGTTACAGACTCAAAAATAGCATAAAAAATACCCTCACGACAGCCTTTTTGCCACCGTTGCGGCTGATACTGGTGTATAGGTGAGATATGGAGCAAGACATACGTGATAAAAACACTTTACCTCTTAATAAAAATTTTTTTCTAAAAGCATGTCTGTGCGTTTTGCTTGGGTCCTATTTTTCCAAGAGCGCCTACTGAGATTCAAAGGCTTATAACTTGAGAACCCCTTTACCTAGAAACATAATCTTGGTCTCAAATGAAAGCTAAGACACTGGGGTTTCTTGCTTGTTCGACACTTGTAGCTAGTTTTGGGTAAAATTATATGGATATTCCCATTCTATGGACTCTTGGTGAACTATGAAAAAAAATTGTTGCATGACGTTGTAGCTGTGGAAAAAGGGAACACTCTGAAGGTATGTAGGCATACTTGCTTCTTGCGGTAGAGGGCTCTTTCTAATGTTGTGTCATGGTGAGTTTAGAAGGCTATTACATGGTCTGGAAATTCACGACAGTCTCAGCTTTCAAACAGTGATTATATACTGTTAAGATCTGATGCTTAAAACTATTAGCAAAAAAACTATTAGTTTTTATGAAGGGTGTTCGTTTAGTGAAGGGTGTTCCTATGTTGGAACGGTGTTCCTTAAGGGGTTAAACAGCGATTTCAACCTCACAGGAACTTTAAGGGTGCAGCCAATTGTGGTGACAGCTACTCGCTGGCTGTCATCAAACAGGTTGCATCACTATGACATCATGCTTTTTCATCAGAGCTTAAAGCTTAAACTGCAAGACAACTGTTTTCACAGTGTGAGTAGGAATTCTTGATCTTCTTATGTGGCAACAAAACCAATTCATATAAAATCTATCACATCACAAATCACATATAAAAAAAAATCATTTTAGAAATCCATTTAGCAATTTATTAACGCAGGATGTTTTGAATTGTGTCTCGGACGTTGCTTGAGCACTGAATTCTAAACATCACCAAAAATCATTTAGCTCCTCAGACAGAAACACTGAAAATGTCAAGAATCATCGCAGTTGTTATTCTAGCAGTAAAAGCAGTGTAAGATCTGCAGTTAAAATACGTTTTGTTTAAATAAGAAGATCTTCAGGGCTAAATCCGTCTCTGTGAGGACAGCTTCATGAGATGTCACAATTAGCTCGGACCCCCTGTAGAAACCAGACATATTCACAGCCTGAAATGTTGTGCCACAGCTACAACCACTGACCCCACCCTGGCCAGTGCATTATAAAATGCCAGTGGCGGTATATGTGGGTGAAAGCATGTGTGTATTTTCCCTGAGCTCAGCCATTCCCTTGACTCCAGCTGACCGCTCAGCTGTGCCTCTTGCATACTGCGGCACAAACTGTTTCCATATCTCGCACACCCTACCACTGAAAGGTTAACATTAGGACCCCTGTGCAGAGGGGTAAGTGCGTCCCGAATTAGCGAGGATGCCAAGGCGAGCTGAGCTGTTGCCAGGTTGGGTTGCCAAGGGGGGTTTTGGGTGTTGTACCTTGGGTTGGGTTTCTGCAGTGTGGCCTGTTTGCATGTCGGCAGTGTGCAGGACGCGTGTGTTGTGGTCTTCTCAAGCTACAACCCAAGACAGACAAACACACAGACACACACACACACACACACAGACACACACACACACACACACACACACAGGGGAGGGGACTGTTATATATAGGCGACCCTCTCAAGTCTTTAGGGCCTATCTTAAACCTTAAAGCTATGTGCCATGTCTCCCTCTATGTCTTACTCTCTTGACTTCACTCTCACACACTTTACTCACATCAGAGGAAGTCAGTTAACTTCAGTCAGAACTGACTGCTACATCTATGGCTATGATTTCTTTTGCAAAATTCAGCAATTCAGTTTCTACCATTTTTTACTTGCATGGACTTTGTGTCAATCCCTGTTGTGTCAATCCCTGTTGCCCTCGGGTGAATTCATCTCTCAGTTTGCACTGTGTGCAATCTCGCCGCAACCAAAACTCGCTTTGCTTTCTGTCTGAACGCACAAGTCAGGATGACTCAGCCCGCTGCCTTGATTTTGGCCATTCTTTATATAATCAACTTCATGAAGTGCAATACTTTGGAGTGGCCCTTTAAAGGTGTTATTAATACCATTCAGCCACTTCATGCACCATTCCACCCCCCCCTCACATTCACGTCACAACACCACTGTTTTTCGAATCACCTGCCCCCTCAAGTGGCTGCAGGATTTTTTATTTTTTTTTTATATTTATTAGGCCTTTTATAGGCTTTATTGATAGTACAGCTGAAGATATGACAGGAAACGGGATGAGAGAGAGGGGAGAGAGACACCAGCAAAGGGCTCCCAGGCCCGGACTCGAACCCGGGGCCTCAGCGAGGACAAAGCCCCTGCACATGGGACGCCCGCTCCACCAACTGAGCTAAACAGCGCCCCAAGTGGCTGCAGGTTTGTGCACGCGCCAACGTTGCTAATGCTAGTTAACGTCGACATTAGTTAACATTAGCAACCTTAGCTAGCAAATGCTGGCTAACATTACTGCAGACTTACACCACACAGAAACTCCGCTTTCACTCACCTCCATGTTGACAATTATGCACACCAGGAAATAAGGAATAACACAGTGGAAGGTTAAGGGTGATTTTATTCTGTAGTACCGTTTGCCACTGCAAAGGGAAGTGTGTGTGCGCGTGGGAGGGGACATTCCACACATTCTTACTCTTCCTGAGGAAAGAGGAAAGTGTCACACACACACAACTGCTGACAGCAGTGGGAGGGAGAGGTGGGCATACACCCCTCTAAGGTCATTCACACATCCGCCTCTTCTTTCAGCTCTCCACCCATCAAGCTCTCATAGTCTCAGCCGTCCATCCATCTGACAGTGGTTTTCATTTTGACAGGAGAGTTTCGGCTGCTGTCAGGCGACATCACTGTCCTGTAACTTCTTGTTAGTCTGACTTATATTTCTGCTTACATTTTGTGTGCGATATTTCAGGCCTCAAGAGTGGGCTCTCATGAAACTCAAGGGGAAAAAACATTAGCGACTAAACTCGACCTGATCGTCTACGTGGAAAAAATAATCGCCTCTCTTGCTTTTACTCTCACTCTCAGCTATGAATACATGAACACACACACACACACACACACACACAGGCTAGAGGATGCCAACAAGAACAGTGGCTCGTCAAAGCTCCATGGGGGTAGCTACGCCAGCAGTGACGCACTGCTGCTCTCCTGCCAGCTTCTGGTCACCGAACACTCATAATGGTTTTTTCTTTAGGGTGGTTAGGTGGACAATACGTCTTTGTCTGTGGCCATGTGGACCGACTGAGAGGCTGGTAACTTTTGATGCTTCATTTTTTTGGCCCTACTATTAACTTCAGTCCCCTTTTAATTATATGCAGCTCGACCACACTGAGCCTCACCGTGCCAAAGAGTGTGTGTGACGAGACAGGGTTGCTAACAGAATATAAGGAAAGGCCCCTAAATGAAATGAAAAATCAAACATACTGTATACACCTTTTGTGAATTAAACAGAAAGACAAGCTGAAGGATGGCTTTTTATTTTCTGGAAATATATAGACCCTTTGAACTCATTAGCAAAACACACAGACATACACTTAGTACATGAAGACTCACAGAGCTGCACACTGTTCACTTCTGTCAGAAGACTCCTAAACTTTACAGAAAGCTTTTTACAAAGCAAACTTTCATTTCAAGAATGATCACACAAGCGGTATCGTCACGAGAATAAAAACAGAAACCGGTAAGGCACAAAATTAATTTAAGCTCATCGTTCATTCATTCGTTCATTCAAACATTCATTCATTCATTCATTCATCCACTGTCTCACTCCTGCACAACCACATTTACACAAAAAGCACAGGCAGCACATTGGCTACTGAAATGTTCAGACTGTCTTTTCTTCTGCAAGGCAACAATAAGTTTCATGACGCTGCAGAATGACGGCCAGAGGGCCATTTTCTGTTTATTCCTCTGTTCCGCTTAGTGTCTTTTTTTCGCTGACTTTTTTTTAAGAGGCTCTCCACCCTGTGTCACCCAGAGCCATGAAGAGATCTCTCAGTCCGTGTCTATCTGACAAGGGTTTTTTCCCGCTTTCTGCGCTCTTACATACAGCTTCAGGAAGTCCTTGTATCGAGGCGCGCAGCCAAGCCAGGCTTCGCCAAAATGAACAGAGCCAGTCAAAAGGTACTCATCCCGTCCAGGATGCACACCACACTGTGCTGGAACATTGATGTGTCCACTCCAGCGCCTTCCTCTGGCTCCACTCCAGGCAAACACCCTGCTCTTCTGTCGGAACAGCCGACTCAGAGTCACCACGGCAGCAGCGTGGTCGTTAGTGCCCGGCGCCACTCGTTGAAACGTGCCACTGCCGGCTACAGAGACAGCAACAGGAGAGATAAAGAGGAGATTTAATCAATCAATCAATCAATCAATCAATCAATCAATCAATCAATCAAGGAAAGTGTGTGCCTATGTAACTGAAACTTCTGAAACAAAAGACACTGACAACAATAAAACCAATATCGTGCTATTACGCTATTACCACTACCTCTCAATATCATGTGCAATACTACTCTACTAACATTCAGTATCACGTGCATTAATGTTGTTATCAGTTTCAATATTACAATATTACTCTAGTTTCCCACTGTTTCCAGGCTTTATGCTAAGCTAACATGGTTCTGGCTCGAGCTTTATCAATATCGCAGGGACGTGCGAGCGCTAACGATCTCCTCATCCAACTCGCCACAAGAAATGGAAAAAGTGTGTTTCCCAAAAAAACTGTTCCTTCGTTGTGTACATGCGTGACTGTGTTTGTGTATTTACCAAAGTCACTGGTGCACACAGCCATAAGGACCTCCTCATCAGAGCACGGTTTGCAGGTGACTAAAATGGAAAACATGAAAACGTTCAGTACTTTCACAAAAGAAAAAAACACATTTTTTCTTTTTTCCATGATTCATTTTCTTTGACCAGTCGCGTTTGTATCATCCTGTGACTTTTGCCACGCTTACTCTGCTTCCTGTTCTCTCTTTCTCTTTGCTTACGAGACCAAAGAGAGACATCAAGAGAGCATGTGAATGAGAACAGCAGGTGAGGGAGTAGACGTAATCACAGAATTACCCCTTGACCCCGTCAGCTATAAAAACAGCTATAAACCGTCCAGACACACAGACACACAGACACACACACACACACAGGCTTTCTTCTGTCTCATTAGGAGAGCGCTTGACTCATATGGGTCTTGGTTTTTTCTAGGGGGGGGGGGGGGGGAGTCTGTTCTTGATTGACAGTTGAGAGACGATTGGCTAACCCTTTTGCTTGCCCCTAACGTGACCTTTGGATTGGTCTGCTTGTTTTCATAAGTCTGTCTGTGACAAGGGAGAGTGGGAGTGAGGAAGTGGGGGAGGTATGGGTGTTGGAGCATGTAGGTGAGATGAAGAAACTGGGGTGAAACAGAAACGTGGCCTTTTGTCACCTTCACTTCATGTCAGCGAGAAGACGGCCAGTGTCAGGTCTGAGGAGTTTAACCAGTTGAATCGACTCTTTCATAAACAGACAGTATGAAAAACAACTTCAAGTAAACGCAGTCTCACTTGAGGCAGTTCATCTACTGCAGTGGTTTTTTAGACTTTTGTCCGATGTTTGTAGTTCTTCTGGTGGAGTTGGGAGAATGAGCGGTGTTGGAAACATTTGGGTTTTGGTGTGTTTAAATTCATTCAAACAGTATATCAAGAATAACTATCAGTGTGTCTGTGATTTTGTCCTGCTTGCTTAGGTCGTCTATGTAGTTTGTTCTTATGTGCTGTTTTTTTTTTGGTTTGGTTAGTTTTGTTTGTTTGTTTGTTTTGTTTTGTTTTTGTTTGTTTATGACTGATAGACATGTTGTTGTTTTCTTTTTTGTTTTTGTTTTTATGCAATGTTGCTGTATGTTGTCCTGTTGTGTGCATGTACTGTCTGCTCTGGTGGGATACTGCCTGTATGTGATGCGCATGCCTCTCTGTATTTCTCTCTATTTACCTTTATTTGAATTTGTCTGATACTGACCGTTGTTTGTCCTGCATGCTTTATGTATTTTATGCCGTGAACTATTGAATACTTACAGGATATGTGGTTATGATTAATGTTTTATCAGAAAGTGTTGTTCTTATCTTAGTTAATGTGTTGTTTTTTTTAAACCCTTCTTGTTATTTGCCTTTTAGGGAGCCTATTGTTACATCTGGCCAGGGACTGCAGATGAAAACTAGCCTTCTGGCTAAATCTGGTATATTTACAGAAATGTTTATTAATATGTACTGTCCCTGTCAAATAAAATATAAATAAATAAAAAATAAATACAAATAATTACGAGAGTATATAGTAGTATCCATTCTTCACAATAGCAAATCCTGTGCGGGGGGTCCCACTGACATGTAGAGGTAAGATGTAGCACACATGGTAGGCTAATATTAAAATGAAGTACAAGTATCTTAAAGTTGCACTTAAGTAATACTTAAGTAAATGCACTTAGCTAGTTTTTCAAAACTTGTTCTTCATAACAACCTCATTTGCTCGTACTTTGCCTTGTGTATGTGATTTTTCCATGAAGAGGATAGTGAAAACAGTTTCTGTTCCCAACATAAAGCAACATTTTGTGAGATCTGTCGAGGGAAAATACAAATTCTTATTATGCTTTGTGTTTGAACTTGTGATGGGTGAAACTCTGACTTGAACTTTCAAAAAACAGATTTAGGCAAGTAGATACCAACATTCACTGTCACTGTTCGCATGAAAAAATCACATGCCACGTGACTTTTCCTGGTGGAACAAGTCTCAGTGCCTATAAAAGCCAACAACACAGAACCAGGGCCAAATATGAATAATGAATAATAATGATATAATGTAATACTCCTCCTCCTCCTCCTACTCCTACTACTACTACTACTACTACTACTAATAATAATAATAATAACAATAATGAATTCTCTTACCTAAACCGGGGTGCAGGTATGGATACATGTGTGTCCCGGGCCCCTGACTGGGCACCAGCTCGTACTGGAAAGCCGTGATCCTCCGGCTGATGTCTGTCTGAGGGATGGCCTCCACAAAGAGAGCTCCCTCTGCCAGGCTGAAGCAGTGCACCGTGCCCTGAGCGTGGTCCTTCTCTGCCAGCAGCAGCGTCAGATCCCCGGCACGCTCCAGATACACATGAGAACCCTGAACACCAAGGACCAGGGGCGCACTTATGAGCTCCATCCATCTGATACATCATACTGCAGTGGTTATATTCTGAACATTCATTTCCTGTGCTTGGCGTCATAATGTACCTGGGAGTACGTGTGGGGTTTGATGCACACATGGAGACCTGCCATGTGTCCAGATGAGGGCTCTGTGTTCGGCCGCAGGTTGACAATGATGGCTCCTGTGGGGTAGAGCCACTCCAGAGACCCCTGAGAGCAGCGTAGGTAGATCTGCTCCACATCTCTACGGTGAGACTCGTGGCTCAAACCGCTGCAGACGAGAGGGCAGATTATATTTTCGCATTTTTTAACAACAGTTTGCTCTCTGGAGATTTGGATCGAATGCCTAAAACCATCAAGCAACCAACAATAAGGAAACTTGGAACCAGGAGCCCTAAAAAATGTTCCTGCATAAAAATCTATAATGCCAGAGTTATGGAAACACGTGCAAGGGATTTAATGATACTGCAACACTCATTAAGAGAAACTCTGGCGCAGCTGCCTGCCAAAAAATCTCTCAATTTGGACGGATGCGGTCGCTCGTCTCTGATGTGCATAAGCTACCTCAACACCAGGAACTGATTGGGCTATTAAGTCGTTAGAAGTCAGCGGCCGGGAAACTTTACAACACACAGTGCGAAGTCATTTTTTATGACTTGGGGACTTGGAGGAGTGATCAAAGGCCCCATATAGCCATATTTACTCAAGATAGGAACCGGAGCAGAGACATTCCTCTGATCACAAGGACAGTTCCATAATCTTAAAGGTGCAGCACGTAGTTTTGGATTGTAGATTGTGTTTTTACATTTTTTTTTATACCTAAACAACCTAAATAATCAAACTCTCTTTGTTTTCATGCCTGAATAAACAGACTGACCATAAAGGACAACACAAATTCATACTGTTTACTTTGTTTATATGTGGCGGACCCTGCCGCCTTTCTAGCTTCAGACAGTGTTCTGGGACCTTATTTTTCCTTCCTTGTTTATCCTGTTGAGTTTGTATCATTACCTCACTTGTAATTATTACAATGCTGAGTTGAATTTCTTCTCCAAAACTACACAGTGCCCCTTTAAAGTGGAGAATCTTGTCAAAACGGTTTAATAAAGGTGCTTCCTGTCTACATTTAATTGTTTTCACCAGTTCTTTTCACATACGGATTTAGTAGAAAGGACTTTAATACAAATGCTCACATGAATTTACGGATATATGACGTCATAAGATTTCTAGAGTAGTAACCACAAGCAGTGGCACAAAGCGGCCAATAGCATCCTCCGCCGCCTTTCACTGCAGATCTGCAGGAGGATGTGAGTCACTCATTCTACTCTGACCTTCCACTGCCCTTCCCGAGGGTTATATGGAAATCTTAATCAAACACCCATGCGTCTAATTACCCCTTTGAGCCCGCTGAGATCCCCTGTAATGCACAACAGAACCGGTTCAAAGACGCAGCCTCCCTCTCACACACAGCTGAAGCTCCTCTCATGACTCCCACACAATTTAATATCCACAGATGAGAGTTCAAAGTATATCAAAGTGCAAGACCACTTCACAGAAAAACCTTACGATTTTGTTATTTCTGAAGAAAATGACTCTAACGTGCTGATAACATTCCTGAATCGCGCGCTATAGGTGTGTTTTCTTTGTCTCCAGTGATAACAGTACACTCTCCTTCTCTCATCGGTTGCTTGTTATCTGCTCCTGAACTCATCCTCACCTTCCCCGCCAGCTGCACTGGTCGCTGGAGTACTGCGCCACCGCCCCGCACAGGAGCGCAGCGGTGATCCAGTGCGCAGCCCACGGCATAGTGGCCCGTCCGCACCGGCGGTCCCCGGATCCCGCACAGCAGACCAGCGATCCCGCGCGCTCTGCAACTCCCGAACCGCAATATCCAGCCGCGAGATATCCCCCGCGAGATCCGTTCGGCGCGCGCGGACTACATGGCGGGTTCAGCCGAGGCAAACGACGCGTCCGAGGCAGGAAAACATTTAAACAAGAGATGTCTGAAAGACGGAGCCGTGTGTGTGCGCGCACTGCAGGACTAGAGACTGTTAAAAACACTTCTGCTGCGTGCGCTCTGCGTCACGTCACCGGGGGCGCGTGCCAGAAGCGGAGTTGACTTGAGTGACACGCGAGCGGCCGCTCCAAACCACCCCCACATGTTCCCACTGAAAGATGTGTGTGTGTGTGTGTGTGTGTGTGTGGAGAGAGAGAGAACGCCCTCGAGCTTCTCATTTCAGACTTAAAAAGTGCCATCAAACTTTTACGCACGTGAAATCGGACTATGGAATGGTAGAGAGCACCCACCAGAGCCCGAGACAGTGATAATCAATAATTAGAGCAGTGTTTGAAACGTTCACAATAAAGAGATGGAGAGAGAAAATACAATCAACAAATTAAAAAAATCACACAAACGGTCAACTTTTATAGTTTTGATTCCCTTCCATTCGGCCCATCAGCTCCTTGTGTTCAGTTAAATCCGCTCCCAGTGCCAGAGACAAACAGTATGAGCCTGTGTGAGTGTGTGTGTATCAGTGTGTGTGCTGGCTTTGCAAACAGATGGATCATATTAAAGCAGTGCAAATGAGAGCAGCATGCAGGTTTGGAGGAGCAGCATCCAAAGACTTCTGCCGCTCCCTCAGACCTTCACTAAAAAACCTCTGCAGTCTGTAAAGATATTTTGGATTGTTCATCTGGGATTTTCTCTTTAAAAAAAAAAACAAAAACAAAAACCCACTCTTTCTGTGTCACTCCTGTAATTCAATAGTCGACCTGCCTCTTGGGAAAAGAGAAAAGGGCCTTGACAGAACAAATAGTCACACGTGTGCTCCAAACGCCTGTTTGGTTCTCGGGCGGTTTTCCCGTGAGAAAACAGTCGGAACAGCAAGCATGTTACTGACTCGTCACATTCCCCCACACAGCCAGAGCTATGTAACGCATTTCGAGAAATACCGAAACACAGACTCCCCTACGCACACACGCACGCGCGCGCGCACACACACACACACACACACACACACACACAATGCTATAGTAGGCCTCTGTGTTTGGATGGCCAGTTAAAGCATCAAAACTCATTCAGACAGATTTTTATATGAAGATTTTATAATATTAATAAAATATCATTCATTTCCCTTTTTGTGTTGGCTCCTGACCTCACTGTGCTACAAGCCAAAGGAAACCTTCGTTTAACTGCAAAACACTCAAAGTGAACTGAGTGAATAGAGTCTGGAAACCCTTTCTGACAAGGCACCCTCCATACAGGGATGTAGCCATGACATGTTTTTGTGGGCTAACCAGGAAGTTAGCATTGCCCTGGTTCCCTGACAAAGCCTATGGGATTTTTAAATTAGATTTTGGAATATCGCCAAAAATGAGCTCTATGGCAAACACAAGGTTATGATACTAACATGTTTTGTTTAGCAAAGTTAATCTTCACAGATGAACACGATATATCGCTAGAGGTAAAAAGCTAACGTTATGCTACAAACAGACTACATTGCAGTCGCATGACTTAAATGCTACCACCATTAAGCGTCTTACGACTCAATTACTAGACAGGATTTTTTCTTTCAACTCATCAACCTACAGGTTTAAAAGTTAGAGTTAGAATAGCTTTGAACTAAAGTCCACCTGTTAAGACGGACTGGTGAGTAGACCAGTCTCCATGTTTGGGATGACGACGTGTCATGTCCCTGACCTTTGTAGTGTCATTTAGCCACCTGTTAGCAACCGCTGTTTTTAAGATACATGAGCGGTTTATAATTAAATTAACGTCAATACGTCAATAACTGACGTGGAACAAAACGTGTAAACATCTCATGCCTAACTGTAACTGTAACCACAGGCCTTCTCTCAGGCATTTAATCGAAAACCCATTCAAAAACCCCCACTGACTTTGAGACGAGGGAATGGGATGTGCAACAATACTACCCGATTTCCATGTTTTGAACTCATTACTGCATCAATCTATAAACGGGTTATAAGTCGTAACTTGACATCAATCAGTGTTTGTTAATGCTTTATAGATCAGTTCAGCCAGTAATGAGTACAACACTTATGGGAAAAATCCTTTTGATTTATTTGACCATATTTTTCCACTTTACTCCTGTAAAAGCTGCAGAGGATGCTGACCAAAAACATCATTCATTAAAGGTGCAATATGTAAGAATTGCTCCTGCACTAGCAGTGTAAACACCAACACTTCCCCGGTGCGCCATGCTCTTAGTCCAAGGTGCAATATGTAAGAACTGTTCACCTTGAATTAATACTCCAAACAAATAGGGGCTGCACTGTAACTGCTAACTGCTGCTAACTGTATTCCCTTAATCCATCCATCAGTTAGCCATGCAGCTAGCCAGACTACCAGGGTGTTTAAACCACTAGCACAGGAGCTTTTTTAGGCCGATTTTTTAAAGAACAAAAACACAAACATTCTTATGTGTTGCACCTTTAAGCTTAGGCGCATTGACATATCCCTCTATCAAGTGACCTGACAGGCAAGGTGATTTTCTACACTTCCCTTCTAATGCACAAAACATGTTCCCCAAGTTCCTGGATTTGAAAACGATGCAGATTGAAGCCCAGAGATCTGGAGTCTGACCTGAGTCTAATCTTGTCACCACAGCCGAGGAAGTCTGAGCCGCTGATGTGCCGTTTGACCTCATGTGCTCCTTCACCATGTGAAGTATTTACAGAGCAGCAGAGCCTCTGACCCGCTCCCCTTCTCCCCCCCGCCGTCACCTGGCTCTTCTCAAGAGGCCTGACAGGAGGAACGCTCCGTCTGTCCACACACTGCTTCCTCACGGAGCCATACACACACACATTCCTCTATCTCTGATTTCAGTCTTCATGACCTTTATTTCCTCACAACTCGCGCACAGCACACTCCTCTCTCTTTTTAAAAACCTTTATTTACCCACGGGGGCCAGCGGAGCAGCTCCCAACTGGATTTGTTTGGGAGGTTAAGAGCCTTGCTCAAGGGCAGCTTGGCAGCCGTCGCTAAAGGAGGAGGAAACATCACTCAGCAGCACCAACAACTTCATGCTGAAGAATGCAGAACAAAAGCAGTGAAAATGAAAATGAATGAAATGCTTATTCAGGCAGACCAGCTTACTGCACAGACCTACAGCAGACACATACCTTTATTTCCTGTTTAGGCAGAGGAAGTAATGCAGTTGCAGTTTTGGGACTGTCTCTTGAGAGGGAAACACAGCAGCATCTATCCTACAAGTCATATGAACTGTGTGCTAGTATCTGCCTGTTTACATGGAGGATAAAAAGTGCACCATTTCTGCATTGAAATGAAGGAGAACTACTGGAACTTTGTTGCATACTTTGTCATGTAATTGCATTATAACATTTTTTTCCCCCCAACAAAGTTAAAACCCAGAGAAATCCATCATGTTATTCAAGGTAACAGTTTGTTTCATTTGGTTGCCCGTCGCTCCAGCTTCTAATATCCTCCCTAACCTCATGGAGAGAGTTGGAGCGTAAGGAGTGGAACTGAGCACATGTGAATAAAATGTCAACACATTAGGTTTTGTTAGTCTGTGAACATTTCTGCGTCGGAGTCTAGATGATAGATTTTCATTGACAACACACCACACAGCAGCCTCCCACATCACGCTCAGGGTGGGGAACTTTGGGTATTGCTGCTGTGTTACGGGTTGCAATTGTATAAACGTAGGTAGTCTGACAAATTATTGTCATTATGGAGTTTCCCAATTGACCAGCATTTAAATACATGACGGAGAGTGAAAAATCTGGAGGCACACTCAGCGGTATGTCGTGAGAAAAACAACATATTTCATAAGTCCTTAGCCAATGTTAGCATTCAACAACTTCCCTGCTAACATTACCATTTGATTACTTCTTTCTGTCTTTCAGTTCTGGTTTAGACAAAAATGTCTCCAAGATGTGTGTTGAAACTTATGAATTAATTTACAACTTTCCTGATCGTATCAAATTATAAGATGGAACGTGGTCGAATGCTAATGTTAGCTGTTGTCTTTACGGTTGCTGATCAATCAGGAAACAGTTAAATGATAACAATTTGTCAGATTGCCGATGTTTATCTGACTTCTGGCATCCCAGAACACAGCAGTACGGCATTTAAAGCTTCCCAGCACTGAGTGATGATTGTGGTGTCAGAGGAAAATAGCCCCAATGGGCGAATGGTCTCTGGTGGTTGTTGATGGCAATAAGTCCCATGATCCCACACTACTTCAAACACGTCATCAAACGACATTTTTCCATTTCCGTTTGTTTTTACTCAGAGATTCCTAGAGGCAGAAATGACATACTGTGCTTCGAATATTTACAATATCTTCAATTTAAATAATCTGAAAAGTAGTTTAACTACATCAAGTCATGTGAATTTCATGAAGCTAATTAGCTTTAACAGGAGCATCACCATGTGAGAGAGATGTTGAAACACAGGAATGTGGTAAAGTTTCAGGTGAATGAAAAAGCCTTCAGTGTGTGACCTCTGTCAGCTCTCTTCACCCAAACACACCCAACTTTTATCTCTTCTTCTTATCAGCTGCACTGCCAGAGAGCACACGGCTGTGTCAGTGCATATGTGTGTGTGTGTGTATTTTGGTTGCACGTTTATTTGACCAGTGAGGGCAAGCAGGCTCCGGGGTCAGGGTCATTCATTGTGTGTGTGTGTGTGTGTGTGTGTTATCAGGTCTGATGTCTGCAGAGAGACGGAGTGTAAACACTGAGTAAAGCTCTGTTTACGCTCTTTCTGACTCTCTTTCATAGATTCTCCATTAGAGCTCGCTCTGATCATCTACCAAGTGCTTCATCACGAGGGCAGAGTGGGTAAAGCAGACAGGATGTATGTAGACAGAGTGCGGTCTTAACTTAAACAAATCACTTTAGTTTGTTACATTCTTAAATATATGGTCTCCGTTCGGTGGACATTCATCCAAAGCACCTTATAGCTCCGTGACTGTGTATATGAGAGTGACCACAAATAACTGTCAGGCCTGCTGCTCACTCAAATATTTAGCAGCAGTCATGGTGAGCGCAGGTGATGAATGTGTTCAGCGTGTGTCCCATAAAAAGTTATGAGGGATTAAAAAAAAGCCTCAAAAATGTACTTAGGCACAGCAGTGATTTGATCTCCATGTAAATGTATATATATGCTAACATGCTGACAGTGAAATGTGAACTGTTTTTAAGCAAATTCAATGTTTATCATGTTCCCCATCTCAGTTTATCAAGTTAGCCTGCTAACGTTTGATGATTAGCTGTAAACATTAAGCACAACTGAGGGAAATGTAAATGGGAATGTAATTAGTGTAGCATGAATTGATTCATAAATGAAGGTATTTTTAACACTCACCAACTTTTGGCCTGATAGTGGAGCTTGAGGAAAATTCTGTGAATCACCAACGTTATCATAATTTATCCACTGTGATGTCGAGGTACTCCACAGAATAATGGTTGATCTGAAGGTGGAGGATCGCCGATTTCATCAGGATACATCCTCCGGGGACCATGAATGTGCTTAATTTCATGGCAATGCTTCCGATGGTTGTTGAGATCTGTCAGTTGGGACAGACTAACTGGCGATAGCCAGCCTAGTTGCATGAAAAATAAACCCAGTCACCCCAAACTTAACGGGTAACGCCACAAATTTTACACACCACGTACTGTTATATGAGTGAAATGCTCGACCAATGGAGTGCTTTTCAAAACCTGCTGCCTAAATTACCCACAATGCATTTAGTCTCTGAATGACTTCACTGGAAGCAATTTATCAGATTACATGCAGCTTCCTCTGGAGCCACAAAATACTTTATACAACTTTTTTCTTTCTTTTTTTACATATTACATATGCATTTCACACTTTGTGTAAAATTAGTGGAATTACCCTTTAAGTTATAGTTTGATACATACAATTGTCCAAAGAATTAAAATCTTGCAAAGCAGAACCAAATGATCAAAATTATTAATTATTATTAATCAAAAAAAATACCTGCAATTATTGTAATCATTTGAGTTACTTTTTAAGCAAAAATACCAGACAGTGAATTAAATAACTGTAGCTTTTAGACTGAAAACAAGCTATCTGAATACACCACCTTGCGTTTTAGGAAATGTAATGTATCCTTCATATCGACAAAAACAATGACTCAATTAACCAAGAAACTACTCATCAGATCAATCAACAATTATCAGTGGTTGCAGCCCTTCTTCAAACAATGACATGTCTAAGGAAAACACCGTCTGGTTTCAGTGTTTGTGTATAGAATTACAGAAGGGGAAGAGGGTCTAGATGGAGACTAAGTGCTAAGTGGATGTGATATTTTTCTCAGCCCCTACACAGCACTGTACCGTGGGTGGCAGAGGCCTGGGGGTTTTCACCTCAAACCCCAGGCTGAGTCAGGCCCAAACAGTCTTACAATTTATCAAAAACAATGAATTCAAGCCAAACTTCTAATATGGTGCAGTGACTTTGTGCCCTCACACCACTATTCAAATGTACGTTCAGTCTATGATAACAAACATAGGTAGTGAAAATAAAACTTTGGCAGAGTTTAAGACCCCTCTCCAGTTTTTTTTACTGCCACTGCTGTTTCCTTACAAACTGCTGCGGCCAGATTTACAGTAAGGCGGACCACGTCGCCGACCCAGGAAACACCGCGGGAGATTTTGTGGGGAAAGGTCTGTTTACCTTTGGGCAGAAAAACTCCACAGTCTGTGAGGTAAAATAAACTTTTTGTGTGTGTTTATGTATCAGAACTGTTCCCTCTTAAAGAGGTTATTGTTCTTTAGATTTCATAAGAGACCCAGGGAAAGAGAAACAAATACGCAGTATCCATGGTTGTACATTTGTAGCAGATGTGTGTGTGGATTTGATTTTGCACAGTTGCATCAGAGGAGACTGTTAAGAAATCAGTGAACTACCCAGGCTATAAAACATCTCACCCTTAGTAAGCTGAACCTTATGCGATGACACGCTGATCATTTCCTTTAAAGTTCCAGTATAAAGGTAAGCATATACCAGTCTCAGTCCACACAAGATAATAGAAAACACAATAACATTTTATTCCTCCAATGGTTAACACTGGCAATCATCACATCCCCTGGGACGTTAAGAGTGAAATAAAATGTAATTTATGTAATTTATTTACCAAATCATCCCATCTTGTCTTCTTTCTTGTCAAATCTTTCAACTCAGGTTGTGGCAACCTCTATCAGCTTAAACATCCTTGTTCAAGCTTGTAAAAGGAAAAGTTGTCAAAATATTGTCTTTCTTGCCTATTATTTGATAGGAATATCAACACCACTTTAATATCCGCCGGTTGAATATGAAGCTATATCCAGGAGTCTTTGCACAAAGACAAGAAACAAATGGAAACAACAAACCTGGCTCGAATGAAAGGTATCAAAGTCTGACTATAAGCACCTCCAAAGCCCAGTTTAATCTACATACAAACTGAAGTGTAAAAATGAATACTGCACCCATATAGTCATTTTTAATATTAGTACACTAATATTAATATTGACTTACAAGCACTGTGTGGTTTGGGGCCAAAATACATCTCTGATGTCCATGATCAGAACCAAACATTGCAGAGGAGCCTTTAGTTTCTGAAACAAACTCCCAGAACATGTGAGGTCTGCTCCAGCCCTGTGGTCTTTTAAACGCATATTAAGTGTTCTGAAGTAATGAAGACAAAAGACGTAGCATAATGATGACAAGAAGTAGCACTGAATCATGGGAGTTGTCATTGTCGAGCCAACCTCTGCTGAGGAAAATCTATCTGACATCACTCTGGCAGAGATCAGGTTCATAGACAAGGTAAAGTTTTACTTACATTATGTTACGTTAGTTCACTGACTTCCTTCCTCACTCTCTGAGGTATCGTGTGGCGTTTACCTAAAAGCTACTGTATTATGACAAGTGACTGAGATGAAATGGGTCATTTCCTTGAATAACATCACAGATTTCTCTGGGTTTGAACATCGCTGGAAACATATGGGATAATATAAGTACACAACTCAATGGAATATATAACAAAGACTGAGTTGTTTTTCAACATTTTAATGTTGAAATGTTATAAGTATGAATTGAGGCATCAATCATTCCTGTTAACCTCTCATTTTCCAGAGGGCATTTAAAACTATTACATTTCTATATGTTTGCTCTGCTTACATCTTTTAAATCTACTGTATTTCTACAGTTTTATTTAAATCATTGTATATATTTATCTAATCTTTTAAAAATTGTCTTATTTCTTATCTTTTTCTAGTCATGTATTTTTATGCTATTACGTCAAACACTTTGAATTGCCTTTGGGCATAAAATTTGCTATTCATATAAATTTGCTTTGCCTAAACAAACGTGTTATGAAGTGTTTTAGTGATCATTTTGTAACCTTTGGAAAGAACCATGATAGATGTTTCCTTTTGTTTCCGGTCAATGTGCTAAGCGATGCATATCCTGTCTGCTTCATATTTAATGGCCAGATATGAGATGGTGGTTTCAGTTTTCTCCCAGTGCTGTGGATCAGGTGTGAGGCAGAGAACTCAGTGCTGGGATGTGTCGTTCCGTCAACTCTGCCAAGTCAAACTTGCAGAACATTTCCACATTCTTTCCCATGAATGAAAAACATCTTTTCACACTTACAATAAATAATAAGCATCTCTTTCCTTTGTCTTGGTAGTCTCCATTCCAGTGTTCAGTTCACGTTTCCTGTTATCACCCGCCTGCCAATCCCTCAGTCCTCTGCCTTCCTCTCAGCTGCCTGGCAACTCTGCAGGGGTCCTCCTGTCTTCTCCGTCCCCCTGAGCAGTCAGTTGAAGTGGAAGTAATCTATTCCTTCCTTTAGCTGCAAAGAGTTGAGGTTCTCCTCGAGGACGCCTCCTGTCATGTCCTACACATTGAACAACAATACAAGTGAAGCAAGAGGAACAGAAAGCGTGGTGGAAGGTCAACACCGAAACACAAGAAAAACTTAAACTCTTGTATTTGCTTTGTGTTTTAGAGGTGCTATTTGTAAGAGAAGTTGATTTTTGAGTCTCATTCCCAGAGCTTTGGGATCGTAGGACGGGCCGGCCGCCAACCCAAAGCGGCGAGAATAAGGCTCAAATATCAACCTTTCTTACAAATGGCACCTTTAAATGAAGGAATTAAAGTCCTTCATGTCTTCAGTATTCTGTACTGTTTGTTTTACCTACTGAACTACAGTCAAAGGTTATATACAGTACACTCGGTTTAACAAAGTTCACATAAATTTGTTGATTGCATTTATCTGACATCTAGGAATAAAAAACGTGTGATTGAGTCCAGGGGTTTGGTGTGTGTGTGTGTGTTTGTGTGTGTGTGATATAGAACGAGAGAGAGGGAGAGTGATTGAGTCCAGGTCTCCTCGTCCTCTGACTATAATTACTTCTCCCAATTCCCATAATTGAGCAATTAGTAGCCCCCATAGGTGGGGTCACTCTGGATTTGATGTCTGAATCTGGCTAGGTGGTAAATAGGCAATTAGTGATTTGGCTGCCAGAACAGCCGTGTGTGTATGTGTGCGCACACACATGTGGTACTTTAAAGAAATAAAAACTGAACGAATAGAGTGAATCGTAAGAAAAGACTTGCAATACTTATCAGTGTTGCAAGTCTTTTGGAGCACAAAATGTTCAAAACTCGACAGTGGCAAAAACATCAGATGTTTGTACAAGCATCATGTGATCAAAGATCAGGCTGCTGTCTCTACCCATTTCCTGACTGCCTTCTGTGTGTGTGTGTGTGTGTGTGTGTGTGTGTGTGTGTGTGTGTGTGTGTGTGTGTTTGTGTGTATGTGTGTGTGTTATGTCCTGTGCCGGGCACACGCCCTTGATCATTATGTCGTTAACTTAGATTACAGACCTGAGGGACAGGCGGCCAGAAACAGCAAACATACAACACACAAACACGCTTTCTGCTCACCAGTTTAACACAGATAATGAAAGGGGCGGAGGCGTCTTTGTAGTGCAGCACTGGGATTTTTGGCTTCGGTCTTTGCTGGAGGGATATCAGGAGAGAGAGAGAGAGAGAGACCCAAAGCACATATCAATGTTGGTCACAGCTTCATCGAAATCAGAATCACTGGAATAAAGAATAAAGTTGTGACCTTTTCATTTCAATGTCTTCTTATGAAGCTTAACAAGCTCCTCCTTGCTTGAGGACCTTGTTTACACTGAATCACAATCACCCCGTTGTTCTTAGTATCCGCGGTGGTTGACCTTACCTTGGATTCCTCATACGTGTAGAAGCCTTTCTGGATCTTGTTCTCATCGACATCGCAGAAGGCCTTCACCTGATAATTGAATCAGAACGGTGGTGAAAGACAAAGGGAGACATTTTCCACCACTTCTACCCACTGAAAGGCAATAAAACAGTAAGAAATTGAAACAATTTGGCTGGTGTTGAATCTGAATGCATAGCTGGCAGTAATGTACCTTCTCCTGATTGTTCGGGCTGAGGCAGCGGTACAGCTTCCGGCCCTGCTTCCCAGCGTTCCATATGGTGAAGCTCTCCCATTGGCTAAGAACCCTCTCCTGCAGGAAGTCCACTCGCAGCTTCCAAATGGTTTCTCTGGAGACGGGGGAGATGACCCATACAAACGCAGGAAGTGTACATGCTTTAAATGAGAGATGCTGTCAAAACTGATGGATTCATTGAGTGTGAAAAAGACTCTGAACTGAGGGAGAGGAGTGGACAGATATACTTTATGCAGTGATGGAATATAACTAAGTACATTTACTCAAGTACTTGACATACTTGTATTTTACCGTTTTCATACTACAGCTGTTTTTGCGGCAAAATGGGGACTTTAACAATATGAGGCAGGTTGTTATAATGTGTATATTCCACCATCACCTCCTTCTGACACCCCCTGGGGACTGAACTGACTATGGGCGACTTCACTAACCACGACTGAATGATATTTAAATGGAAACGATCGCTCAAACACTTGTGTTTAGATCATTTGGCTAAATTGTCGATGTGTTCACAGCCTGTCTGATCGTCTGACTGCTCGTGTTTTTTCGCCCGCCAGACTGTTTCAGAGAAGCCGCCAAGTCCCTGGATCTCAGTGATTACTTTGTTGAGCGCGACGCTGACAACAACTGAAAACAATTCAAGATACAACCTCAGAATTACGACCTGAACTGTATTGAACTCACATAACCCTCTCTCCTCTTTATACACATTTTCCAAAATAATTCATAAATTGATAAAAACAACAGACAGTTTTTACAAGTGGATGGAAAAATGGCGCCTGTTTTAAATTTGCTTATTTTCCTGTTGCATGCACCTTGACTGATATGCACAGCTGCGCGCGCACACACACACACACACACACACACACACACACAGACACACACCTCTACACTCAGATATGTCTTCACACTTTATTCAGATTCTTAACCCCTTCCTCCTCTCTCTCTCTTACACACACACACACACACACACACACACACACACAGGCATGCACTGATATTGAGTAACTAGATGGACACATGCACGGGAGGTGCTGCGCTCTCATCTCCTGATGTGAGTCTAACATTGGGCCTCACTTGACAAACAAACCCAAACCCACCACCATGGAGGAGCGCGGGTGGTCTCCAGAGTGATCCTCTGTACATTCTCCATACAGGCTTTGATTCTTCTAAGACACGGCAAAACCATGGCAGAGACTTACTATAAACTCTGTCTGTATACACATACTGAAGCCTTCATCCTCCTAATACCCTGCAGATCAAGAGGCAAGCACACTTTCACGCACTCTGGTGTAGATTCGCATATGCACGCTCACATTTCTAAACACAGCCCGTCTGTGTTAAGAAGCCTCTCATCTCAGTTACTCATTGGCACCATCTTAACTTCTTTTAAACACACTTCTCACCTCACCAACATGGCCTCTACTATTACGTGTACGCGCGTGTGATACAGAGAGAAGATGATGGTTTCATTTGACTACAGAGAGGAAGTAGGTAGGCTGTGGCCGGTGACAAGAAGTAGGGGAGAGTGGAAAGCAGGCTTGAAATAGGCATCCAAAAATAGACGATAGATGAAGACGGAGAGGAGGATGATTCGGTGACGGAGTGCGTCAATGCGGGCAGATATACGAGCAGCGGACAGATGCAGCGGAGGGAGGAAGGAAGGAAGGAAGGAAAGACGGTAAAGGAAAGGAGAGAGGGATAACAGGAAAAGGTGAGATGAAAGGGAGGGAGCTGCGGGGGAGGAGGGAAAACAAGACAGACCCTCTCCTTTTGGTGCGTTTCACCTTCTGAGGCACACCTGCAGACTCTGCATGACCTTTGCTGAAGCGCAGGCAGCAGCAGGAGTGACAGGTCCTTCACTGACCCACCCATCCACACACACACGCAACAAGATCAGATTCCCTACCAACAGTGTGTGAGAGATACTAAACATTCCAAGGGGAGAAGAAAACAGGTTGAAATTCCTGATTAATATGCTGGGAAAGTGTCAGGAATTCCAAAAACATTCTAAAACTCTGAAGATTACGAAACATACGTCCATGTGTGTCTGTGTGTGTATATATTAGTGTGTGAGAGTATCAGGCCCTGAGAAAATCTGGGATGCCAGCAGGCAGCTGTGAGTAGGTGGAGGATCAACACTGTGTCCAAGTATGTGTGTGTGTGTGTGTGTTTGTGAGTGGGACTGACTCTTTCACAGAGTGTGTGGCACCCTTCTCATGGTAACGGTACACCAGCAGGCACTGGTCGACTCTGGCCACGCCCCCTCCTTGGCGAAAACTCTGGTAGAAGAAGAGCAAGTCCTCCGGCACTCCCTGGAGAGGTAGAAGTAAAGTGTGACAGGATCAATATCAGTATTGCAGTTATATATTAGAGCCTGATTGATGCATCACATGGCTGTTATTATTGGCCGATACCGGCCTACCACAGATACATTGTATCGGCAAATATTTTGTTTTCAGAGAAAACAAAGCAAAAATTCTTTGCCTTTTTATTAATGATTCAATTTCCAGTAAGGTTTACTGTTTCTGTGCACTGATGTAATTTTAGACAATAGAGTTTATTGTACACTTGTAAAATATCCGGACTCCTCCTGAAATCAGTTTTGGCATCCTGATTATCGAATTGCCATTTTCCTTCATTCACTCTGCCCGACATTGTTCAGTCGAGCTCAGACTTTTGTCAAAAACAGCGCATTCATTCCAGTTGGAACAAAGGAAAGTTTATACCTGTTGCTCTTTGACCTGAGGAGCCTGTATCTCTGACCAGATGCGAGAAGAACAAATTCCTCCAAGACTGGATGGTCAGAGTAAGCCAAGATCAACCTTGCACTCCTCAGAATTTGTCTTTCTCAAATATCTGACATAGAAAGCTGCTGTGTCCTAATCATCATGCCGGCAGTTTTTATATGATATTGGACAGCAGATCCAATAATGTCATAGGAGTGCAATACATAACCAGTTGAGTACTCATCAACTCATCAGACTCACTCTTGTTTTCTGTCTCTATTTTTCACGAATGTCACCATACAGCTGGCTATAAAGTAAGATTCATACGTTCTTACTGAGCTCTGGTTGGTCAGTTGTTTCTCTGATTGAGGGAACAGCTGTCAAAGAACACAACAGCAGGCCTATTTGACTTACCGAACAAATCTAAGTTGTGGCTGATGAATCAGAGGTTTGGAGCGAGGCAAACATTTTAAAATAAAGTGAGCAAAGACAGAAAATGGAGCTTAACTGAGGGTGGATTGACACTTGGACTGTGTTAAATTAGGGTAAGCAAGAAAGAGATAAACAAGAAAGAAACACTAATGCGGAGTGAGAAGTCTTTGGGAGCAGTTATGGGTGTGAACTCTAACCTTGCCTCCCTCGTCAAACAGTCCGACCTTCAGAGACCAGCTCCTCGAGCAGAACCATGTTGGCATGACAACTGTGGGACCATGAGACGTGTATACCTGAGACGCAAGAACAGTTCAGGCTATGTTTATAACATTTGGACATACACACTCACATACTAACTATCATACACTTCTGTATACAGTGTTCATACAGGTCCCTGTAATGGGACCAATGTAATATATTTTGCTGTCAAACCCTTAAAGATCAAAGACCTTCATGAACTAAGGACACAAAATGTCTATTTTTAACTGTCTTGCTCTATTTTAAACATAGTGGAACCAAATAGATAGGAGATCTCACTTGAAAATCCAAAAATGAAAGGAAAGGCCAACATTAAGTGTAAAGTCAAAAGATATTCCCTCATTTGGTGCATTGACGAGGACAGGTTAAACAAGATTAATGAGAGGAAACTACTACAACACAATGAGTACACCTTAATAGTATTAGATGCTGAGAGTATAAATAAAGTTTTATCATTTTCATATAAAAATCGCTTCATGTTAAATGCAAACAAACAACCAAACAAACATGTCTGCACGCGGGCTTTCACAATCAAATCCTGAAAGAGTGACTGATGTATTTAATTACATTCGGCTTCTACACACACCCGGTGCAGGAAACAACATTTTATTTCAGCTTTATAAATAAAAGAACTTCGAGTCGTGGTTAGGAATCTCTCTGGGATTTGGCGGACAGCTCAGGGATTTTTCCCCAGTTGGCTTTCAGGAACAGACAGTTGAATGGAGAGGGACTCATAAGATAACTTTGAATTCTCCAAACAAAACAGGTTAGAGTGCAGCCACATGAGCTCTCTTACAGAAGTGTGCGCTTCCTGGAGTGTGCAGGGGAAGGATACAAAATTCCACCCTTTGGCACGTGATCGTTGACTAATGAGTTTGTTTTGGCCTCTATTTCTCTTTCTAACCACAACCTCTTTAATACATCAGGACCACTTTACGGCCTCTAAAATTCTTCTCCTTATACCCCCACCTCATGCCTACGCATCCCTCCAGACCCCCACCCCTTCTTGTTCCTTATTTTCATCTGTGCGTGAGCGAGTGTTTGCTTTGTACAGCAGCAGCGTTTCTTTTTGAATCGGGGGGTCATTCCAGGTGGATGTTTCTTCGTCCCAGTGTTTCAAATGCTGAGCTTATATATCTGTGTGTACATGTGCATGTGTGTATGATTGTTCTTGGTGGAAGTGGAACACTACTGCCTAACTAAAATGCATCACAGATGAAGAAAATTGTGAAAAACATCTGGATTCAGCCAGACGAACAGCTGGACAGAATCGAGTGAATGAGTGTGTGTGTGTGTGTGTGTGTGTGTGTTTGTGTGTCCACCTACGTACCACTCCTCTCCCTTCTGTTGTAATATTGCAACATTTTGCAGATGTATGCTGTGGCCAAAAGCATGAATAAGGGGAATAAGAATGAGTTCTGGGAAACCAAGGGGACAGAAAGGGGGAGACAGTCAGCGTGGATGGGAGAAGTAAGTGGGGTTGGGCAGGTTTAGGATAACCATATCTAATGTACTACAGATGAACGCTCAGGTTCCAGCTCTGGATCAGGTTAAACGAGCACCACCCTGCGTAAATCTCTGGTTTAACTCCCTTAGATTCAGTTTCTTTTACCCAGAAACTGAAAGTAAGGGCCCATGAAGTGAAGCAGGAGAAGGGGAAGGGAAAGGAGCTGCTTCTAAGCCCGCAGAATCAATGTATGATCTCATTCTCATGCTCCATGAAACTTAATATCATATAAATATCCTGGAATGTCTGCTAAGGAGTTATGCAGACGGTGTGTGCGTGTGTGCGTGTGTGTGTGTGAGTGTGTTTCAGAGAGAGCGGGTCCAGGTTGTCTTGTATCCTTGGTGACAGTGTGTTTTGTTCAGTTGATTTCCATCTCTACATAAATGGAAATGCTGCCAGTGGTTTACTTTTTACATCACTCGCTGCCTTATCATTCGGTGATTAACTGGACTATCTTGTGTGGTCAAAGTTTTAAGTTGTAAAAGTTGAAAGATTTTCACTCAAAAACACCTCGAGGGGCAGTGTCTAAGCTATGGCTATAATTTGAAGGTCACTCCAAACAAATAGGGGGCAGAATTATCTTCTAACTATAAAGCAAAGAGTCGCTGTCCGTCTGCCCGCTGTATGTTATGTCCTTCACACATAGCAGGGTGTTGCTGAGGACCCGAGGAAGCCTGGTGTCGAATTTGGTGCAATTTGGACACATGACATATTCAATATAAAAAACAGCGAGTACCACTCTGTGCAGCGGCGGTGGTGTGGCTTCAGCTCACTGGCTTCATGACTCTGCTCACACGCGATCCCCCTCTCGTGATCTCATGGGGAAGCAGATGTAAACAAAATAGAGATCACTGTGGTGCAACAACTTGCGGAAGTTACAAAAAAGTTGACAAAAGCAAAAGGTTACTTGAGTCTGGAAGCGTTAGGTGGCAAAGTCAACAGGGGTTGTCTATTCTTCCACGAGAACTGGAGGTGAGATTGGAAGTTTCTGTGAAAAGCAAGATGCTAGCTAGCGTTAGCTAAAGTGCTAAACTGTTCATTGCTAGGCAGAACTGTCAGCTGCCCAGGGATGCCTCTCTTATTTGTTGCCGTGGTCTTGCTCGGAAACTAGGGTTGTGATCATGCAGATTTTAAACCATAATATCAAAAACGTTTGCTATTATTGGGGCGGCCTGATGAGGCTTTGAGCAGTTCAGTTAAGGAGTTGAACTGGGCCCTGACCTTGGATCAGAGGAAGATAGTGGTGTTTACATCGCGCGCAATTGAGCCCAGTTCAACCAGGATCAGCAGCTTCCAAGTGAATGCGGCTGGACGCCGAACTGAGACAAAACAGAACAGACCGATCCCAGTTTGAAGACAGGTGATTTAGTACAGCTCCGACAAGGACCCTGACTCCAAGAATGAATAAAACGGCAGGCAGGGACGAAAAAGGAGTTAAGCAGGAGAAGTGTGAGAGGAAGTAAGGTCTTCACATCTGACTCAGTGACCTGGGGATTATTTTGACAGAACCAGAGGTGATTGTTGAAACAAAGAAAGGACAGACAGATTGGGTGAATTGCGTTTTGTTTCTGTCAAGTTGGAATGAAATGCAGTTAATCTTTGGGTGGAATTTGAATTCAGATGGTGTTCAGTTTTCAGTTTTCTGATTGTAAGGAAAACAGAAAATGGTTAATTTACTGACATTTGAAGGTTTGTTTATTTATATGAATAAAAAGCTAAAAGAGCTTGTGAAACATAGGAAACTATCACCTCCTATACATCTCCCAGCTGAAACAACAGGGAGCTGTCAGATAAAAAAAATGGTTTTACAAAACAGGGGTGCTAGCTGGTTAGCAGTATTGTGTTGCAGTAGACATCTCTGCAACACAATACACAGACGTCTCTTCACACTCTGCTGATAATGTCAGTTAATCTTCTGAATATCTTAAATTAAAGTTATGTTTATATTTTACATATCGTCTGATGTTGTCATAAAGTATTTCCTATCCATATATTTTTTTTCTGATATAAACTGTCTAAACATCAACATCAGTTTCGCTAATCGCAGTGTGATGTGAGTTTATTTACAGACATCACTGTGCCAGAGAAGCAACATTTGAAATGGTCTGATCAGGTGATATTAGAGGTGAGACATGTCAGATGACACATGGATCCTGACCATTCAGAACTTGCCATCTTCATTTATTTCACCATCTGCGAAAGCAGGAAGCTCCGACTCCAGCTGCTCTGGCACAACAGCAGCCATTTTTCAGTTCTGGGCCGTAAAACAAGTTGAGGCTGAGCCTTTTTGCTTCCTGATTTGTTTACAGTAACTATACTGTTGTCTTTCACACAGTAGTATACTACAATAAGAACTATATCAGCTGAAACAAAAACACGATAAAATGAAGTTTCCACTGCCAACAGTTTCCACTATGGACTACCCTCAGCAGACAGCTGGCAGTGTGACAGTCTGTTTCCTGTGGTGGGACTGAGATGGACGGAGAGATGCTGCGTCCTCCGTCCAGCCCGCTGCCACATTTCCGTGGAAACTGCAGACGGCAGGTACGTATCCTGTTTCTGTCTGACCTGGTTGCTGCCTGGCACATGACCTCTTCCATCCACACAAACACATACACAGACATAGCATGTGTGCCCACACACACACACACACACACACACACACACTGTGCCAGGCGAGGGTATTTACCTGTGTGATGAGCTGATCCTGACTGATTGTGTTGATCCAGCGAGTGTAACGCTCAGTTGACCCCTCTGGAAGCCTCTGCACTTTACAGCCAATCAGCTATCATGAAAACACACATACATGTACAGTGTATATGAGTATGGCATGTTTTTTCTGTCAGAAACCTCTAGAAACATTTCCAGAAAGTCTGGAAAATTGTGTTATGTTACTAGAATGTTTCTTTGTCATGGGTTAGTGTAAAGCTGTAAATCACTTCTGTTTTTGACAGTATGACCATAAAGGTACAGCTAAACAGTCTAACAATCAAAAAAAACCATCAATGTTTAAAGGTCCGGTACACAACATTCAGCCTCACTAGATGTCGAGAAACAACTGTTTGCTATGAAAAGATGTAGTAGAGTAAAGATGTCCTGAGCTGACCGTGACGTCACACTCCCTCTTTGTGTTTCCTGTTTTTCATTTTAGAAAGCCGGTCCAGCTCCTTCCAGAAGCGTTGGACTGCTCAGTTTATAGTTACAGTGAACAGGGTTGGGTACAAACACCAGAATCAAGACTGCAATTGCATGAAAATAGGTCTACCTACCCTTCGACACTTCAAAAGTAGCCCATTTCCGCAGGAAAACAGCAGACTTCCGCGAGAAGCAAATAATACATCCTCTCGCTTGCCTAATGTACTTACATTGTCACTTGACGTGGTCAACAAAAGGGTAACTATATTCCGTTATCTCATGTGTTGAGGGGATGTTATTACATACAGCGGCCACTATAGTTTCTCCTATACGCTTGGTGAAACAAGATGTATTTAGCTGGTTGCAACTTGCAACCTCGCCACTAAATGCCGCTAAGTCATCCCCACTGGAATAATAATAAAATAATAAATAATAATAATAAATAATAAAACTGTTGATGGAGGGAAAACTAATTACAACAAATTCATCAGTTAACTGTTTAAATCATTTTTCAACCAAAGACCTGTTCGTTCCAGCTTTTCAAATGTAAATATTTGCAGCATTACTTTGCCATTTATGATAGCAATGTGAATATCTTTAGGTTTTGGGCAGTTTTTCACTAAACATGACGTTTTAAAATGTCACAGTTGGCTCTGAAAACTAGTGATGCAAAGTTCCTGACATTTTACAGGTCAAACAATTCATTGATGAAAACAATGGTTAGTTAGATCAACATTATGTAGAAATTGGCATTTTGTGTGATTTGGCGCCCCCCACTGTTACACCACTCTCCCATATACAAATCCCAGGTCTATCGATTTGTCAGATGTACTGTTGGTGCTAACTGCAAACAAAACTCACTGTTACACTGTGATCCTGCTCTCTCACTATAGTTACATAGTGCAGAAACAAGTGATAGAGACATCGTTCATCCTGTTACAAGACACTGTACCATCAACATGTTGTATACAGCGATAGTATAACAATAAAGAGGGCCTTACATGAAGAAGAGAGAGGTAACACAGAAGTGAAAAATAAAACAGGACCACATATTTATCCAGCACCCTAAAATATTACAGTCATAACAGAGGGAGTCAGGTTGTTTGTGCAGGGCAGCAAGCCTGCTGTCTCCATGCTGTCTCCCTCACTTCCCTCACACACATGACCTTTAACCTCTGACCTGGCAGACCACAGAAAGCATCAACACCGGATACTCACACTGTTACGCATGCCAACTGCATAGAAGCGCACACACACACACACACACGCTCACTGCACAACCTTTTTGATTTTCAGGGAGGGATCGGTCAGAGAGAGAAAGGAAAGTGGAGGGAGGGATGCAAGGAGTAAAGAAAGGGAGGAGGGGTGGAGGGTGAGTGAAACAGAGAGGGAAGGAAGTGAGTAAGCAAATACTTGAGGGAGAACTTACAGAGTTTGGGTGGAGGAGACATGCCTCATACTGCAGACGAACTCTTTCAGGCAACATAACATCATCCTGGAGAACCAAAGATTATCAATTTACACACAGACGACATGTTCATTATAGTAAATATAGTTATATATATAGTTACCATTACATAACATGTGAGCTGTCAGCATCTACAGTATCTATACCACAAGTTAGCTAAACATCTATTTCAGAGTGATAGGTAGTTTGCAAGCAAGCCAGATAGCTAGCAAGACAGTTTATTAATCTCGACAGGGAAACTGCAGTTTTACAGCAGCTTCTTCACATAAGATACAATTAAAATGCTGACATAAAATAACTTGTGTAAAATGGAGACACAAAAATATTAATAAAGAAAGAAACATCTCAATTGTAACACCCGTACACTTAAACTTACATAAGCAACACATTTGTTTCCTGGCCTTTGTGTGAAGACAGAAGGCAGATGTTTATAAAGGACTATTTAAATGAAGAGACAAAGATAAGTTTCAGTTGAAGGTTTCAGAGGAAAAGGCGCTCGAGGATATGAAAAGTGTTGATCAGCAGGACAGAAATAAATGTAAGAGAACAAAAAGAAGAAGTGGACTGTTTTCTGAGAAAGCAATCTTATTTTCATTGTGGGGCGACCGTGGCTCTGGTTGTAGAGCGGGGCTGCCTATGTTTGCAGGGTCGGCCGTGCAATCCCTGCCCGGCCAATTTGAGGTGGTGGTCGGAGGGGCCGTAGGCCGTCAGTCTGACACAGGGCAGCTGTGGCTACTATCGTAGTTTACCACCACCAATATGACTGTGTGTGAATGCATGGAACCTGGAACCCTGTGTCTTGAAAAGCGCCATACAAATCCAATCCATATATTGAGTTTTCATTTAATTCTGGCAACAGTCTATTAGCAGAATAATAGAAAAAAACATGTACTGTATGACTCAGAAACAAAATAAATATGAATGTGAGATCACAAATTAAGATGTTGTGGCCTTCGATTAGCATTTTTAACAACTCAGCCTTCAGACAAGTGACCTCAAAGCACCAATGGCAGACATTCACATGAACATGCACACAAAAGACTCACTCACACACACACACACACACACACACACACACACACACACGTATATCAAGTACGACTCTCCGGTCATTAATCATGTGTTCTGACAGGTCTGACAAACAGTCCGTGAGCTGCTTATGTGTCTACATACAGCCTGTATATCTGAACAAACCAACATGATCTAATTAGTTTTGACTCACTACTGTATGTTTTATGGAAAACATCTGGGTGAAATGAAACATGTTCTCTGACACACACACACACACACTTACCGCATCCTGAAAGCACAAGTATTGTCCGCAGCTCTGAGATATTGCCTTATTCTTGGCATATCCCACTGAAAGAAAAAACAACAGTGTATATTTATGTTAGTGTGTGTGGGTGTGTGTGTGCATTTCCAGTATGATATTCAATCATTGCACATGTGGCAACATCAAAAATAACCTAATCACAGTCACACACATGAGGCTGGGGGCCCATCCCAGCGATCATCATGCTGTTTCATTTCTGTCAAACGTTACTGATCCCTATATACAGTCCTAGGATATTCTGGGAAAATGTCACAAGAGTCTGAGCATATTGATCTAACTCTATGACAAGCTGAAGAATCTGAGATATGATTGAAAGCTCCAGAAAGGCTAGTAACTGAGCTTTGACTTACATGTGTTGTGCAATTTAACTGATTGTAGGGCCATCACTCCTTAAAAACTGTCTGATCAATTCCTTTCATTTGTCTATTCTTTAAGTCAACATATCTGGCTTCATATAATGAACTTCTGTTCATAGTTTGAACAGATTATCCAATCAGGACCTGGATTGATTGCCTATCAGCAACCTAATAGTCTACTGACCTCCTCGGGGCTGTGCAGAGTCGTGACCAGAGATCACTACAGAGATGCCCCTCGCCTCCAGCCTCTCCCTCCATCCCTCCACCACTTTCCTGGAGTCATCCTTAAGGACACAAACATACACAGAATTTGAACGTCAACTGAAGTCTCATATTCTGAGAAAAAATTAACCTCTCGGATCACTGAAATGGCAACAAACCGACTCACAGTGCTTGCGTCGTCAAAGACAGACAGCTCCATGGTTCCAGTGAAGTCCTGGTATAACACGGCCTGCAGACATTCGTCCAGCCAGCAGGATGCATTGTACATTGGCATGACAATACTCTGATCTCAGAAAACACAGAGAGGGATTTTTACAGTTGGTGCACACAGCGAAAAAAAAACAAATAAATCCTAGCACAGCATGAAAATAAATAAGAGGAGTTACATTGAAAAATAGAGGAAACTGCTGCTTGTGACACTTCTTAAGATTAATTCTGATTGATTTCTTAATTTAACAGTGTACCAGTGTTAATAAGAAGACCTTAGTTCTTATATTATCTCAGTACATCACTGTTGGCTGTGTACGGGAGAGTGTCAGTCTGTCACCCACCACATCCACTGCCCTCTCCTCCTCCTGCCGCCCCCCCGGCGGTGTTTCCGCTTCATTGTCGTCGTTGCGGAGCCGCTTCGGTGGGTTCATGTCTGAGCCACCCCCGGTCCCTCTGCCCGGAGAGTCCGCTACTTGTCTGGGCAATGAAACAGCCGCAAGCCGACGTCTGAACTCAGTTTAGCAGACTGAATGTGGGATTCAACATAGCTGAAAACAATGAAGTTGAGCCGAGTGGCGTTCAGAAGTAGTCGGAGACGAGCAGTAACTCACGCGCGGTAACATTACACGTGAGAAAAAATATCAGTTACAAGTATTTTTTTGAACTGTTCTGTTACTTTAATGGATCCAAGTCAACAAAAACACATTTTGAAAGGTCTTCTGTGCATTTAAGTGACGGTAAAGGCGACAAATTAAACAAAACGTGTAGTCAACACTCGCTGCTAGTGGAACTGCTTCACAACTTCCGCAAACACTGACTTCCTGACGCTCATTGGCTCGTGCAAAACACGGACAGACACCAGATTCGCTAAAGCTGACTGTCAATCATCTAGAATAGTGACGTCTCAGATATCTTGTGAAAAAGCTGTCTGGCTTCGTGTGTGTGTGTCTGTGTATCGCGGAAAAGGCTGTTTTAAAGGCTGTTACATTTTTTATTTACTTTTCTCTCAAAGAAATACTTATATAATGCAAAATAATAAAACTGAACATTTCAAAATGAAAATATACAATGTGACGGAATTGGCATACATTCATACTCATCGAATAAGCATTTAAAATATTAAATACGCATCATTTAAATATTGCTTGAAATATTTATTCTATATGCCTGGAATTTCATGAATTTATGTTTTGTTTATTCAGAAGGACAACTACAGCGTGATTTAACTTTCTTTTTTTGTTTCATTTTCAAATACATTTCCGATCATTTTTGTTGATCAAGACAAATGCTAACTGAAAAATGTTCCCTTCATATCTCCGTACCTGTTTTGTTAGAAACAGTTGCTGCTCTCTATTCTCTTTAATAGGGAACCACATGTTTTTTTTTTTTTATGTTAACATTGGCAGCGTGGGAGGTTTGTCTTGGTGAGGAGACAGAAAAATAGGATGGGCTGAAATATTGTTTTTGACCGTTTTCATTTTCTCTAGTGTCAGTGTGTGTGTGTGTGTGTGTGTGTGTGTGGTTCATTGCAGTCTGTTTAATTGTATGTTTTGTACTAGTCTGCCACATCCGGTTGTCGTATCAGTATGTGTGAGTTAAAATGGCACAGCACTGAACTTAAAGCAGCGATACTCCAACAGTTCAATTCATGAACTGAGTCAGGGAATCAAACAGCATCACTCCTGGATTATGAAATATCCAAACTCTGGAGTACAGAAATCACTTTAATCCTCCTTTTAATCCTTTAATTGTTCTCTTTGGTTGCTGTGATAAAACAATTCATGAGCACTTAAAAAGACAAAAGCTGCTTAGCTTCTTGCCCACTTCCTCTCTACTGTAGCTAAAGTCCCCATGATATTTTTAATGAAGACCTCAGTTTCACTTCACAGAAACACAATCCCGCTAAATCAGGGCACCACTCACACAGGATGTTGTTCAGAGATTGTGCTGCAGTATAATTGCTCCCACATTGCAGCAGCATCTCCACCAGACTTTGCTTAATTTATCACTTTGAACGCGTCTTTAAATTGGACTGATGCCTCACTGCAGGCCAGGAACAACAGCTCCAAAGGGGGGGGGGGGGCATACCAAGGCCAGGATCAGGGATTATTCTCTCATGCTTGAGTGCATGATAAATAGGATCAAGAGGGAACGTGCCCTGGCTGTACAGACGCAACACCTTGCACACACGCCTGCTTGACAGGATAGTTCGTAAAAAAGACGATGTGTGCTCTCATGAAAACAGCTAACAAAGATACATTTTGTTAAATGTTTGGAATCACTGTGAGAGTCTGCAGACGTCTTCCATTGAGCCCTGCAGGAGTGTTGCACTGGGCCTGTGAGGCAAAGCAGATATTAATTTCTGACTCATAGAGATTAATAGTTTCAGACAGCCATGCATGATTAACTAAGAGTCGAGCATATTACTCAGGTGTTTCACTCCCAGAGGTTTAGGTGGAGGTTATGAGTCCCTCTGAGTCTGTTCAGACTGTGGCTGTGAAGTTTCTTCAGGCCGTTGCACTGCAGGTCCACAGGGTCTCTCATACACTTTTGCAATAAAACAAAATACTCTGCACTCGCTCTCACAACCGGTCTCACAATCTATCACCGCCGCCTGTTTGCCTGCCTCCCTCCACCAAATCAACACCACATGGCGATGTCGCATTTCAAACGTGCACACGAGTTGAGTTACGGTATCTGGAGGTCGAGACTGCAGCTGTTTCGATCTGTGATCTGACTGCATTTGTTTTTGTTGGGCAGAAGTTGCAGACTTTAAAGGGATGGGAAGTGTACGAGTGTGGTGGGCGATGTGGCCATGATTGGATTTCCTTCTTTCATGTTGTTCTGCTTCGGGATTTGTGCCTAGTTGACCTTTAGAACCTGGCAATTTATCGGTTATCCAATATTGTCTGCTGATATTGTCCCATCGCAGATATATTGATATCGGTCGATATGAAACTGTGCTTGTGATGATTTATAAATTAAGTGTAAATTAAATGAGTTTTAACCTGAAGAATATCGGTCAGGCTCTAGTTGTAATGTATCTTGTGCAACGACATGTGCACAGTCACACACACACAAGCCCACACGGATATTCGACACACACCATGTTGACAGCGGCCATTGTCAGTCGTTCTTTCATTTTAAAACTTTGTCAAGAGCAAGAAATTTCCACAACTGGCCGTACTGCCAAGTAGATTTCCCCTTGACTTAAGTGGACAACAATGTAACTGGAAAAATTGAAAAAGCCCAATTTCCATGATCCCAGTGACCAAAACATTAGTTTTATGTACTGATTGTCTTAAGAGCAGGGTAAGTTAAAGGTGCAATATGTAGTTTTGGGGCAGAACATTGATTCAGAGGAGAGTTTTTTTTATTCCTAAACAAACTAAATAGACAGACTCTCTTTGTTTTCATGACTGAATAAACAGAATAAACAAACTGACCTTAAAGGACAACACAGTTTCATACTGTTTTACTTTATATTTGGAGGACCCTGCCAGCTTTCTAGCTTCAAACAGTGTTCCTAATTCTCTCTCTCTCTTTGATGTGTACATGCTAAAAATGCTAGATCTGAAAGTCAGTGGTAGAAGCATTCAGATCCTTTACAGGTCGAAGTTCTGCATTTAAAATCCAGGACGGGTGTGTAAAATTTTAATCTATGAAGTGAAGTGAAGTGAAATGTACAATATTTGCCTGAGATGTATTTGAGTAGAAGTATAAAAGTGGATACACTCAAGTAATGTACCACTCATTTACACTTAGGTACCGCACCTGAGTAAATGTACTTTCTTCAGTGAGAGAAAAGAAGATGTTTACAGCAGAGATCATCAGTTTCCTTTCTTCAGAGAGTGTAGGGCGTTCCCATCATCAGTGAAATCAGCTGCTGCTGTGTTTGGCTGGATTTAAAAAAGCACACACACACACACACACACACACACACACACACACACACAGCTGGATGTGGTGTTACCATGTAACACCTCATCACCACTGTGGTACAGCTGTTGTTTTTCGGTGCTAAGTCTTGGAACATGAAGTGTGCTGGCTGCTGTCTGAGTCGCTCACTGACATGTAGTTGTGTACATTTTGAATCACAGTTGCGAAATAATCACCTCTGACTGAATAGCTCGAAAGCAAAACTGCAGGGTGCAGACTGTGTTGATACTACCATCTAGTGTTGAATGAGCGGAACAGCTCGTATCATCTCCACGCCTCACTTAGCAACAACCTACAGTGCACACACTCTGGTCTTGGTCCCTGTCATGTTAGTGTATGTGTGAGTGGTGGACAAGCAGAACGTTTAATAGCTGTTTAAATGAATGCAACTGTTCTTGGTAGAGTGTGGTCGAAGAAAGAAACGTGCCCTCGGCTGAATCTGCAGCTCCCATCTACTTTACAACAATCTTAGACTTATTACAGAGATGACTGGCGACAACTTTACTCTTTGGTTCAGGCTCATGACTCTCATGATTTTGGTAGAGCAGGCAGCTATTTTCTAAAGAACACACTATACACTACCTGCTCAGCAACAGACATCAGGCAAATGTGGTTAGCGACTAGCTTGTGAAAATGCAACAGTGCAGTATTGAGCAGCTAAACAGCAAGATATTTCATTTGGTAGTTGGTAGAGACCAAAAATGGAGGTAAAAGAGAGCGAATAGTGTCCTTACATTCACATGCTGGGCACAAGTACAACTCAAATTAAAGGACAATGTGGTTCCAATCCTGCTGGATGTGAAACTGTTGGCTAGTAAGCTTAACATCAACATAAATGTGACGATATATCAGCAATGTTAGCAACACAAAACAAACAGAAAAATGTTAGTGTCGGTAGCTGGATAGAATATATCCTGTGACTGACACATATAGGTCACAGCAGAGCTCTTTTCACACGCTGGGATGCTGCGTAGTGCCCTGTAGGACACCCCCAGCTGAAGGGGCGTCAGTGAGGATAAATAACTTTTAAGTCATTTATTTTAAAAAGTTACCAACGCTAATGCTTATGTATGTATTTCATTGTTAAATAAACTCAGTGGTTGTACTGCAGTACCCCCCCTCCCCCCCACGGGAACAGTTCACTGCAGGCTGAAGCTTACTGTCATATTACGAATTAAAAGGCTCTGCAGCGGGTGATTAAAACCGCCCAGAACACAATTGGCACCCATCTACAGGGCATCAGTGATGCTGGTGAAGTGAAGTGCACAGAGCCAAAAGGACTCAGCCCAGCCACAGTCTGTTCACTAAATGTTAATGCACTAATCCTAAATCCCTTTTAGTTCCCTTCATACATATCGTCATCATTACTGACTTATCTGTGACTGATGTTAACTTCTGTCCTATTTTGTTGGGCGGTGGCCAATGTGTCCGACACCTGTGGCAATAATAGGATAACTGTGAATGTTAAAATGTAGCATAGCATTACCATGAGTCATCCTGACCCATGAATAGGAATAAGAGCTGATAAGATGTTATTGATACCAATGTCATTATTGATTCTGCCCATGGGTCAGATTCTCTCCCCTATTGATTCCGGATCACCCTTGGTCAACCTGGCTATAGACTGATAATTGTTAAGCCTCATGTTATAATGCTCATGTTTTAACATATTATATTCACCGTTGGTACCGCAGAGGGAGTTGTTCATAGGCTGTTAAATGCGTGTGTGTCATTACTGGATTTTAAGTCCCTGTTGCATAAAAGCAATTTGTAGACACACGAGTTTGTTGTCATTGTTTCCAAAAAACATGAACAGGATCATTTTGGAACTGGTTTTCAATGAATCATTGACTCAAGACTCAGTTCTCGATGCCCATCCCTCGTTATAAATGTGTAAGAAAAGAATGAAAGAAATTAGTGTTTCACTCATCAATCAAACAATTGAACACTTGAGAAATTATAATGCAAACACCATTCATTTATTGGTATAATATTCTATAATACTTTATAGGTATCATTCTGTTAAATACATATGTACTAAGCCTGTGTGTGTATCTATAGGCAGGCATTTCACATTCAGGTCCAGGTTCAGTGCAGCGATGACCAAAGTCTCGTCTCGTCAGGTCCTTTTGATCCTGACACAGAAGTGAACGAGGAGCCGAGGAGACGAGCCTGACACAGCGGTCAATCATCTGTAATGGTTCCGCCTTCTCATTCCGCCTTCATCTCTTCATCTCTCACTTTTACGCTCAAGTCATTGGTCTTGTCGTTTTTTATTCTCTGTGGACTAAATGCCTTTCCATTCGTTCCTTGGGTTGAATCTCATTGGAGGAGGGACAGAGCGGTCTCCCTGAGGTCCTCCTCAAATGGCGCCAATATCAACCAGCCGGGAATGGATTGTGGGTCAGCTGTAGAGACAGGCACGCGGGTCCGATAGGGTACAATCAGTGATCAGTTTAGGTCCAGGGTGAGACAGTTAGGTCTAGCGTAGGCTGGTTTAGTCCAGTTTTGAATCCACCTGGATCCTCTTGGGGTTACTTGCCTTTAAGGACAAACTAACTTAGGACCAGATGCTTTGGAGCTTGCAGGGTAACAAGGCAATGCAAAATAGATATAATTGTGTTGATGTAAGAAGGGATACCTGAGCCAAGTCAAGTTCTTGAACTGTCTTGAATCTCACAGTAACACACTCCTGGGGCCTTTCTCCAGTGATTCAGTTGTGCCAATAAAGCTCAAGATACTATTCGACTCAGCAGAGAAAGTGGATTTATTTGATGAACTTATCTCAGGTGCTCGGTTAGAATAGCATAGTTTGGAGTCTCAGGGGAGTGGGATGCATTCATGCTTTCGTCGGTGAAGCAGCAGCGGTAAGGGTCCTTGTGAATCTCTGTGGACGATCAGAGCATGTGGCTTCATTCCAATCTTCTAAGGAACAGTTCTGTCTCTGTGGTAGTCGACGATGGGGGGAAAAAAGGCATCGAGGGGACTGTCGATTTACACCCTGTTAGTTTGGTGGCGTGTGCATGTTTGTGTCTGTGCACCCTAAAGTGCGCCTGAGTGGGTGTGTGTGTGTGTGTGAGTGAGAGAGTTAGCTTTTCTTCAAGAGTTCAGGTTATATAGCAGCTGATGTGTCTCTAGACAGACACATACATCCAGTCAAAGGTTGATCCGCTTCGAGTGTGCACAATGACATCAGACCAGGATCTGCAGTCCAGTTCAGGCTCATTTGACATTAGTCTCCTTGTAGTCAGCATAGATGGATCCAAAAGGAGTCCGTTCTCCCTCTGCGGGCCAGAGTGTGACAGATGCAGGCGTCTCAGAGGAAGGGGTTGTGGCTGTGTGTCTGTGTCTGCGACTGAGTGCGGTGCGCCGGTCGGGGAGAAAGGGGGAGCAGCGGCTGCGGGAGGTTGGAGGGAAGGTCCAGGAGTCCGGCAGGGGGTTGTGTAAGAGAGGAGGGGAGGACGGGTGGCTGGTGGTGCAGAGGGAGGGGCAGCGACGGGCTGTAGGAGAGCATGTGCGGGGGCAGCGGGGATGTGGAGGACGGTCGCATTTGGTTGAGGGTGAGGCGAGGTTGGTCGCAGTGGAAGGGGTTGGTGGGAGACGGAGCACTCAGACCTGAGAAGACAGAAATGGCGGGAAACCTTTTTTTAATGACACCACAAAAATGTTCCTCTCTTATTCCTCCAATTTTTTGTGAAAATCCTTAACCAATATCCCAGTCAAGCCTAACGAAAATTCAAAGCTGTATTGGTTTAGGACTCTTCTGACAGGTCGTAAGGTGGATTTGTCAGAACCTGTCTGAAGCTCTGTAAGTGCTGTCAGAGTTTGAAAACATTGAATATTTATTTGTTTTTGTCGCCCACATTTATTAATGCAAAAATAAGACCGCAGATGATCTGTAACTGCCGTTATTAGCTGGAAAACACAATGGGTGCACATGAAATAGTAAAATGAGAAAACAGTATCATTGGAAATGAAATGAACATTCAACACTTGTTTTTTGGAGGAAATATCCAGACGCCGGGCAAATAAATTTAATGATATGATCTCAGTATGCCCCTGCCTAAAAGCATCAGGGGCAAAAGCTCATTGTAGTTCTTTATTTCTTTATTACACTAACTTGGTGTATATAAAATAGTCAAAAACAAGTGCTCTGGTGGAAAAAAAATGGCTTATAAGGAAAGTTCAAATGATATACCACATAAACTGGCATAATTTTCAGGTTTATGGATTTAAAAACTGTAATTAACTATATATTGCTGGATTTGAAATCTGAGTGGCTATATGATGCACCAGTCATCTGGAGACTGGCGTGTAAGTGGCTCAGGAGAGAGGAGGATGCAATGAGACACTTGCTGACTTTTAAACAGGTTATTAACAACAGGATGTGAGTTCTTGAATGGCTGTTTGTTACCTGAGAGGAAGGGGTTGTTGTGCATCTTGCTAGGCGGGTTGGAGGGTATCAGAGCGTCTAAATTCACCAGCGAGGCTCCTGTAGGTCCCAGAAAGGCCTCAGGGGTTCGACACATACGTGTTGGCGGGGCGCTGAGTGGGGGTGCTAGCCGGGACAGGTCAAACATCTCTGGGCTTGATGACTCCCGTCCGTTTACCTGGGGTTTCACTGGAGGGTCACTGCCGAACGGATCAGGATTGGAATCTGCTTCAGCAAACGGGTCAGAGTTCACTTTAAACCCGAACAGCTCCGCATCTGCATTGGAGCACAAAGACAAAGGATTATTAAAATAGTTATTGGAGCATATAATGCAATATAATGATGTCTGAGTGACAAATCAAAGAACAAGCCAACATATTGTGCACAATGTCGCAGTGAGCTCAACAACAGCTTCTGAACTCCTCTGGAGGGATGACCACCATCCTTATTCTTAAGGATATTTGGTGTTTTGACGGTGGTGGTGGAGAGCCCTAACTAACATGTTGCTCCAAAATATCACTTATCTTAATTAGGTCGAAATAAGGTGCCATTGAAGGCTACAGCCTATGATTCACATGGTTTTTCAGTGACCCGAAAAAGGACTTCACATTATAATGTGGTCACTTGCCACAGATGTAAAAACAACCTAACTATGTCTAATATGCAGAGAGGTGCTGCGTTTGTAATTGTTTTTTGTACATTTTATCTATAGACATGCAATCTGGAACACAGTTCTACGACATACGACAGTCCGCAACTTCTGTCTGTCCCGTACCACCCTACCTGTGGGACTAGCTGGTTGAGGGGAGGACACCTGCGGAACCTCTTGTTTGGGCTTCTCCTCTTCCGTTGCAGCGAACGGATCTACTCCATCACCACCTGCACGTTGACCACAGTAAAATCTTGAATTTTGGGACATAGTAATCCTCAACATATAAAATGAGACCTGTGTTTTTGAGGGGTACCTCCGTCTGTTGGGCTGTCCCACGCTTGATCGACAGGACTGGAGGAGACAGGCGCTCCCTCCCAGGGGTCTGTGCTTGAGTCAGGGCACGGAGCCCAAGGATTGGCTGCTTCAGAGGATGAGGGAGGGCCTGCCCCCGCCCCCGCCCAAGGGCTACCAATCACAGGAGTGCTGGAGTGGACCGCTGTGAGGAGTGACACGATTCAGTGTGTAGCATTAAAAACATACAGAGAAGACACAATGACAGTAAGTGGAACATCTTGTGGCCTTTGTGTGCTTGTGATGAACCACTCACCTACAGAGTCCCAGGGGTCAGAGGTGGTGTTACAGGTGGGTTCGGCAGAGTTCCAAGGGTCACTAGGCGGAGGTGGGGCCTCAGATGAGGCGCCAAATATGTCCACCAGGTCCAGCATGGCTGACTACAGAGGAGGCAGAAAACATTTCTGTAAATATGTACCAAATATTCTCGGGTTGGCAACCAACACACGTGAAAGACTGTGTCTGGACCCACTGTTCGGTTTGTCTGTTCTGGGCTACTGTAGAAGCATTGTGGTGTCACATGTTGAACTTCACTGAATCTCCCTCTGTAGATATATAAGACTCATTCTAAGATAACACAAGTTTCAGGTGATTATAAACCAATGGAAACAGAATTAAGAATAATATATTCCATTTCTGCCAGTACATCCTCCTAGAGCCTTCACAATGGACCTTTAATGAGAAGACCTTTGAGGAGGAGAGTATGAGGTCTTCTACAGTCACTGTGACCATGATGCTGGTGCTGAAATGTTCTTCCAGTGAACCCCATGTTCAACCAGATTTCATCATTTTCATTTTTTCAGATACACTGACGGATAGTGTTTCTTTACGGTTTAGAAATTCTGAAAAAAGAAAAGACAACATCATAGTTTATTTGAAGCTGATGTTGGTCTTAATTCACCGACCAGGAAATGGTTAGTTCGTAATACAAAATACAAACTGTGTTATTTCCCCTGAGCCTGTACAAGGACAAGTGTTTACAGTGTGTTTCGCTGCCACTTAACTGAATACACACATTTATAGTGTCAGTCTGAGTTATATAATCATTCACTGGTCTGTTATTGTGGAGTCAGAGTGACATATCAGAGAGCCAGGGTGTTGCAAACTGTACGCAATGAGACTACCTGACATAATGCAGTGAGAAGCGCTTGAAGTATTTCAGAGACAGTTTGTCGGGCTGCGGCTGAACTCCACTGTTTACTCCGCAGCAGTTGGCAGAGCAGACAGCAGAGCAGTCTGATGACAACGTTTTGTATACTGCTCAGCTGCACATATGGGATCACTGTAACAACACTCTGAGGGACGCTCACTCTGTGTACATACAGCAGAGACAGAGTATCTGTCATATCTCCCACAAATTGTTAACATATGTGAGGGTATCGTAAAACCCTTTCAGACTGGCTGTGCAGTATGATGGCATGTTAAGTGTGTATTTGAAAGTATGATACCATAAAAAAACTATTACTATTATTCTATTAATATTATTATCATTTTTTTTTTTTTTCCTTTTTTCAAATTACATTGTAAAAAGTGTCGGCAATGACATCAGTGAGAAGCTCACCTTGACCTTTTTTTCCCCCCTGGTCTTTATTCCCACGCTTTTTTTCTGGGGAGCATCTGAAAGCTCCACGATTTCCACGGTAAACAACGTAATATAATCAATTACATGCCGTGAGGACCTTTAGACAAGACAGCTGGTGACTCTGATAGGCTCTTTGACAGACCAGTGATTAAAGGAGCTACAAGATATCAGAGGAAGCTTTCGGGGAAATGTCATGCTGAGCTCAAGGTTAGATGAGACAAAGTCATTGTCATTCAGCAGGCATCTCTTTGTCCTCTCCCGGCTCTCTAGTGTTTCTCGCTCAAACCTCCCTCATTATGCTGATCTATGTCTTTTCTGTCTCGTTTCCCTCCCTAGCCCAAAGTCCGCACTATAAACTCCACTTCATTCTCCAAATGTCTGCCAGCATCCACCTACAAATGCACCCGCCCACCTCTCCGTGCAAACACACACCCGTGTAGCACGCATACACCCACACAAGTACTGTACAGCACACTCACACACGCACACACACACACACACACACACATTTTTAAACTCACCTCCTGTGTCCCTGACTGGCTCTCTCTCCTGCTCTCATCCAGGGCTTTCTGCAACAGAGACTCGTCTCCTTGACGACAGCACTGCTCCTGCAGGGGCGGCATTGTGACATCATCAACATTATCGCCGCGGCATCAAGCGTAGATGCACGCACACGCACACGCACACACACACACACACACACACACACACACACCATCGTTAGTGAAACAGTCGTTGGTTTTGGCCCAGTAAGACGAAGGCACTGGTGGCTTTATTGGGCTGTTGAAATATTTAGTTGACAGAGAGCAGAGCAGAGAGAAAGAATGTTTCAAATGCACATGTTTAAACATTCAGGCAAAATCTGAAGAGCCTGAGAGCCACTGGGAGACACGGCTGAGGTCCTGGGTGGGAGCAAGCTGGCTACAGAAGGAAAAAGGTTGGATGGCCACAGAGATGCACATCAGTTGAGATGTAATTAACAACAGAGGAATAATAAACATGGATACTGAATGTTCAGGAGCGAGGCGTGTTTCTGTGTGTATGTACCTGCTCATGCTCCTTTTGGCTAAGGCTTTAGGCAATCTGTGGCTGTGTATGTCTCCATCCATCTCTATGGTAACAGGGGAAGGAACAGCTAGCTAGATGAATGTGGGCGAATGTTCAGATTTTTGTGTAACAGAATTGGATTCAGCAAGACGTATGAGACATGAGACATATGGTTAGAGTACAAAGAAGGAGTGTGTGTGTGTGTGTGTGTGTGTCGTTTCACCTTCTGACTCTCCTCCCTGCTCATGGCTAAGGCCAGCTGGAGCTGCAGCTCCTCCTCGCCGCTGGTCTGCGGTCGGGCCTGCTCGAGATCTGAGGCGGCGCGAGGGGACGAGGACGAGGCTGCAGATGGGAACAAGTGATGGAGTTTCAGAGAAGATGCAACAATGGCGCACGTGGAGGAATGGTCGGACTGACGTGAGGGTGCATGAGACACAGGAAGTGTGGGGCCGATTTGAATAATTTCAGGCGGACACTGCAGTATTGATAATCTATGTGCTGGATTGTCCAAAGTGCTGGGCTACTGCACAAATTGCATTTCACTTAGGGATCAGCCTGAGTACAAGTGTGTATTTTTAACACCAGATCCAATTATTCACACATTGCCAATACATAAAATAAGCTGTGCTTCGTACAAGATTAAACCACATACAGTCCATGGTTTTATAAAAACAATGACAGCGTGAAAGGAGCCGCTCATAATGATGAACCTACAGAGAATTATCACCTGATTCTGCAGTTTCCTTCCGCTTTATGAAGCTTAACATTGAGTTCCAGCTCATTGTTTTGCTGCCCAGTCTGCAACTTAATTGTTTTGGCTCGCTGTCACTCGTAGGTATCATTTACACTCGGGACATGTCCCCACCACTTTTTAAAAATTGCTAATTTTGTCTCCATCACTTTTTAAAAAGCCAGTGGGTAAAATGAGCCAGCCCGGTTTCAAGGTAACCATCAACAAAAGGAGTCATGTTACCACAAATGGACAGACTGGTAAGTAAACCAGATTAAAAAAAAAACGTATTTTCATGCCAAGTTATCAATCCTGTATCTTAAAATTGTAATGTGTTAATATAAGACTTTGTAAGCTACAAAACAAGGCCATAAACTTAGCATTGCATTAGTTAACTTAGTATTATTGTTCATTACATAATAGATGTCAGCATCTAGCCACCGTAGCTTAAGGTCTGGAAAATGATGGCACATAATCAGAGGGTAAACGGACATGCAGCTGGGAATCAAACCAGTAACCTCCTGAGCTACAGATGCCTGTAATGGTGACTTACAGTACACCGCTTCTTCCAAAAGTAAATGAATGTCTCCCCTCTTTTCTCCTTGACATTGTTCACTTTAGTTTTCTTAGACTTAAATTAACTTAAATAAGTGTAGCTAACTACTGTTCTTTTCTAAGGTCATGATTGGTTGAACTTGACTCTTGAATTCTTGGGCCCTCCTTGTTTCTCTAACGTTAAAAAAGTGTGCATGACGATTATTATGATGAGTGATGATGAGTATGTTCGTGATTCATGAGGAAAACTAAGGAGAAACCTCACTAAACCGATGAAATAATGGATACTACAGTTACAGGCCACAGGGGCTCACCTTTCTTTTTTCCATTTCTCTTCTCTGAACTAATCCGCTTACCTGAACAGCCAATCAGAATGAACTGACGCTCACTGACTGCACTGACAATGCCCGCCAAATGACTGTCGGCCTGGTGAGCAGGGGCTTTGAAAGAAAATGTTGTCATTGAAGTTCTTATATTCCCTCCACTTTTCAACACAAAGTAACGTTCTACGTTCACCGCAGCTCTTCAATGGAGGTTGGGCGGCTGGCCACTTGTACAACCAACCAGTTAGTCCTAATCCCTGAAGCCTTTTCTTTCCTCAAACTGAAAAACACTCTTTAGAGCAATTCGAAGCCAATATCTGTGCTTATTGTTGCCCCTTACGTGAGGGGAAAATCACCATCATGACTGCAATTCTCACCAAGCTTTAGAAACAAGTAGTTGTGAGTGTCTCTCTGGCCTCCGGGGGCACTAAAGGGCCCATTATGGCTTCTTTGCGTCGTTGTGGTACGGCACCACATCTGAGGCGAAGAAGATGCCGCCCTTGGAAACTTACGTGGACAAGCAACACAAAGGTGAGATTTAAGCTTGTTTAGAAGTGTTTTCAAACAGTGTTTTTTATTTTTGCGGTTTTGTGGTTTTCAAATATCTCCCACGCAGCAGATGGGAAAGACTGAGGCTATTAAAAAACCCTGCTCAGCACCAAATAGCTCAACAGGGTTTTTTTTTAAACAGCCCCTTACATTGTATTCACGCCACAGCACCTATGTTGTTCGGATTATCTGCCCGCTGAAGTGGCTGCCAGTTTGTTACACTACTTAGGGTTGCTAACACTAGCTAATGTTAGCGTTGATAACACTAGTGAGCTCACATTAACGTTGCTAACTCTGCCTATATGACAATGCTAACACAAGTTAATGTTAATCTTGCTAACGCTAACATCAGGGCAGTACAGTATGCTGGGCTCATAATGACGAAATCTGACATTTTTGTGTTTCTTTTTCAACAAACTGGAAACTACCAAGACTCTAGATGTTGACAAAACACTGATACCACGTGATACCAACAGCATTAGACTGTTGGCTCGCAAACCTTGTTAGAGGCTGGAAATGATTTGTCCACATAAAAACACGACATTTAAAAGTAATGAAATGTGCAGAAAGCTTGTTTGTGCTGCAATCTATTGATCACAAAAATCTCTAAATACCCACAATACTCACAGTTGAAGGAGGATGGAGAGCCTCTGGAGCGGCTGAACTCCTCCCCGTACAGCACAGCCATGCTGGGCTGGCTCGTTCTCCTGCCTGGGTGGTAAGATGGTGGTATACCTCCATACACACCCCCGCCGCCTCCACTGCCTCCCCCAGCCATTCGCTCTTTGGTCTTGAGGGCTTGACTCCTCTCTTGGCGGAGCCGCTCCTCGTCCCGGAGGAGACACACCAGTTGGCGTGCTTTTTCTCTCACATTGGCCCCCTGGTCCCTGCCGTCACGGTCGACGTATTGGAAGTCACGTAGCGTCTGAACCACACATGGACAAGAGACATTTCCATGACCTTTCAGAGATGGACATGAGCCGAGCCTCAGAAAAGTAATGACATTACGGTTTGATCAGAATTCACCTAAATGATCATTTACTCTCAACTTTATTACCTCATTCCAAGGTTCTAGTAAAAATGGAAGTAGGTCATGCAATAAACAGGTAACAAGATTATTTTCTCAACTGGTTTATTTTTTTTTCAATGTTTGAATGTATTTTTACTGTTATTAATACTGAATGCAGTGTAACCTTCACTGATTGTACTGTTTTTTCCTTATGTTTTTTCCAAGGTAACAACTGGCAATGGTCAAATGAACAATAAACAGTAAACCAGCTCTGCGCCTGAGCTGATCAGACCGCTGAGGTCCTCCTCTTGTTGTGATCCAGTACCTGAATAGTGAACGCGTTCTCTCGGCACTGCTGGGCCACTCTTTCTGATCCTGTCTTCAGCAGGTAATCCAACAGAGTCAGGGCCTGCAGGCAAATGCAGATTACCACACTGAATTGTACTCGCTCATAGATTCACAATATATTTAACAAAATAATGCCCTATCTCACAATTGTAAGTGAGAACTAGTTCCTGGATCCACACCAGATGTTAATGGGCGTCTATTCTGGGCTGAGATCCATCCTCCATACAAGTTTCACCAAAATCCCTTCGGTAGCTTTTGTGTAATCCTGCTGACAAAACCAACCAGCCAACAAACAAACAAATATGATTTAAAACATAACCTACTTCACGGAGGTTTACAGTCAACCTCATGGTGACACAAAAAGAAAAATAAGATTATCAGCACGGCCATTAACCTTGAATATCTGCTCTAAATTTCACGAGCAGTTCGTTTGAGAGAAGACATTTCCCTCTGAACCGCAAATGTCAACCTGGTGTTGGAACTGGGGGAAAATTCAGGAGAGCATGGCTGAAAACTGAAAGCAGCTGAATTTTTCAGAGGCGGACAGAGGTGTGAAGGTGAAGTGTGTTTGCGGAGGGAAAGAAGAGTAGATTTTTAAGGGGAAAAGGTGAGGGGAGGGAAGTGGTAGTGAGGAGCAAGCGGTCAGAAGGAGGCTTAATAAATCCAAACCAGAGGAAGAGAAACACATATACACAGGATTCATGTCTTATTAAACTCATTACATCCGACAGATGACAGTGTCTTTTATTAGGTTACCTTGTAGACATGTCTCCAGTTCTTGCCGCTGTCGTTGAGGCGTTTCCACACCATGCCCATGACCTCGGCAAACGCCACCACATTGAAGGTCAAGTCAGCGATCTCTGACATGAGCGACGACGACGGGCCCCATGGATCGTTGGAGGTGGCCTCGCGGACCTACACATCACCAGAGGAGGGGCAAAGAGGCCTATTCGTTGACATAAGTGTGTTCATTTCCTCCACGTATAGATGTTTTTCACCCAGTACCAATCTAAACATCAATGTTAGCCCAAACTCTTCCCAACACATAAAAGCCCCTACACATCAGCAACACTTTATGGAGAGTGAAGATCATTTAAAATACCTTGATCTCCGCTTCCGAATAGTTGTGCACAATATTCTTCACCTGCCGGCGTAGGGCTGAGGTTGTCATGGTGACAGGTGATAGAGGATGTGGAGGGAAAGACAGTGACAAACAAACACTCGATAGATGAAGAGAGGTGGTGAAAGGGGGATTGTGGACTGGAGGAGGAGGAGGAGGAGGAGAGGAGCAGTAGCTATGGCGATGAAGGCTCCTCTTCTCTGTCAGGAGTTACAGGACGCCCCTGTACGTGAGAGATGGAGATGATATATTAAACATTTTCTCATGGTTTTAAGGTAGTCTGTCACTCCCCAGTCAAACCAACCCCATACGGATTCAGTGAATAATGTTGACAACAACTTCAGCTACATTGTACTCTCTTCATTTACATTTTGGTAAACTAGCCCCATTGAAACTACGCCGAATTATCTGTTAGCGGGTGCTGTTCGCGTTGTATCCCTGGATTTGTAGAAAAGTATCACAGGATAACTTTGACGTGGAAGAAAACTTAAAAGCATGAAGATTCTCAGGAAAGTTCTGGAGTCACAAGGAGGCTCCTTTTTCGACGATTTCTAGCTCACAATACCAACTAACGTGCCGATGTTGCCGCAAGAGTTACGTTTACCACGCTCCCCGTCTTAGTTTAACATGCTAATGTTTGCCAATTGGCACTAAACAGAAACTACAGATGTCATCGGTTTTGCAGATATATGCATGTGAACCAGTGTGCCGAACAGGTTGAAATTTTGACCTGATGACGGAGCTAGATGAACAGTTAAGGGATCAGCAACGTTAATGCGAACCACCCTGAGAGAGAGGGCCACATCGCCATCCAAACTGTAGGGCTACATCGCTTGCATGGTTAGAAACAACAAGTCGAGTTAAAAGCTGCCCTCGTTGATTTATTGCTTGGCTATTTACGTCAATATGAAAACACCTAGCAGTATAAACAATGACTGATGATAGTGACTGGATGAGTGGCTCATAATTGCGGCCCACTCAGGAAGTAGGACATACACAAGCTCTGGCACTCAGGTGTCTGATGAAGCTTCTCTGTAGCTTATTCTATTCAGGCCAACAGACACACACACACACACACACGCACAACCCATTTTTCTCTTCCAAATCTATATTTCACAGAGGACACAGGGGAATTGATCATTAAAGATTCCTGTGATACTTCTTCCCTCTGCGTGCGACTCAGCCAGCACTGGAGCAGAGCTGAACTAGGGTGACCTCACTAAACTAAACCTCCTCTCGTCAGTGATCGTCTCACTATGAACTGTCGCATCGTTGTCAATTGGGGAAGTGACATTTTGAAGGATCAGGTAAGCTTCTGGGTGTCCCAACGCATCATCTGCAAATAACAAAATCACCGGTGAACTATATAGCATTTATTTAATTAGTGATTACTGTGCAAATACAAATGTTCATTTGCTTTAGAGTCTTTTTTTTATTCGAGACTAAACCACTGTCTATTAGTGGTGAGTCTAGCAAGAGATTGTATATCGTAGATACCTTAGATTTGGGATATTGTTATAGTCTAATATGACATAAGTGTTAAAAAGTAAAGTGATGTCATTTTACTCTCACAATAGTGAGAATGTGAATTAAATTCCATTTTGAAGTAATAGTTCTGCATGATTTAATAATGTGATGTTTTTTTTTTTTTTATCCATTTCATGCCACACTGAGATTATGAGAAAAAGGTTTGAGTTCAGCGTTCCATCCTTTGGCTGTGGATATAAGAACATTATTACCAGACGGCTCGCTGTAATCACTACTTACATTAATGATTCCGTGTAATAATTACTGACTTGTTCTTCCTTCCTTTTATGTTTGATTTATTTTTCATGCCACTGTCCACTGCTGCCCAAAAGCAGCTCACAAAGACTGCCACAGTGAAACAAGTCACAGGACGCCTCATCCTGCCGAAAAGCAAACATCAGCAGAAGCAGAGGACCTGAGATGCACACAGCAGGGACCCAGACAGAAAACTCTGAGAGGAGGACGAGCCTAACAGAATGTGTGCATGTGAGCAACAGAGACAGTGAAGGGCAGGAAGAAGAAAGCTCAGCAACTTCAACCGGTATCACCTTTCTGCATAATCATCTTCAGCTTTGTGTTTGGACACACACACTCTCACACAAGCACGTGCACGCACACACACACACACACACACACACACACACACACACACACACACACACACACACACAGGTTATTAAAGGCTGGCGTTGTTAACTGAATGAGGTGTTTGAGACTATTGGTCTTCACTCCTCTTCATCCCTTTATCTGACCCTGACACCACAACAGATAATTCACTTTGTGGGAGTAATGTGATCTTTTTCTGTACTCTATAAAAAATCTGAGAGGACACAGGGAACGAGTCATCAGCTGAAAGAGTGTGCGAGTATGTTGCTGTTCAAACTATAAACACATCCACCATTGTGACAGAGGATGTTTCCCCTTTCTGCATAATTGTGAGCTGAGCTGTGAGCTGTGTGCTGCTTCCATTCCCCCAACTGTGTATACTGTCCATATATTATTTAGTTTTTTATTTCATTACATTCTAAGTTGAAATATTTTATATATGTTGTGTTGTGTGTGTTTAGCCTGGAGGGGCGACAGGTTTTGTGCAGCCCTGTGTTGTAAAATGACACGCAATTAGCCTTAATTATGTAATACTATAGAAGCATTAGACCAGCGTGTAGGATTTAATGGCCGCTATAAATGCAAAGGAGCCAGTGTTTGGTTTGTCTTTTCTGGGTTACTGTAGAAACATGGTGCAACATGGTGGACCCTTTGCAAGGGGACCTGCGCTGACTGAAAACATCAATTTGTGGAAGATTGACAGAATTTGAAGGTAGCTCCAAAAACATAGGGGGCAGCATATAACCTGAGTAATGAACAAGTGGTGCTCTTTGCTAGCTGTCCTTGGCTGTAGTCGGCTAATCAGCTCTTTGCTCATTGTCAGCTGTGGAGCCAGTGGTGACAGAGCTTGTCTGGATTGGGACCTTGGTTCACAGGGGAGTCACCATGGGCAACAGCACCCAGCTCAACTGGATTTGGGGATAAAGTACAGAGGTGATTTACAGCATTTCCAGCCAAGGCCACGATGAGGACGACATGACACAGCAGGCAGGAACAGGAGAGGCGTGCAGCATGGGCGAAGCAGCAGAGAGTTGGACATCGGCAGCGGGTAAAAACTTGAATATTTTCACATTTTACCTAGTGCTCAGTTAACAAGGCAATTGAGAAACTTGAATTCAGCATGTGTACAGTTGTCTTTTTCTGTTTAGTAAAGAAAATAGAAGTAAGAGTATTTCTTCCCCTCTTGATATTTTGTTATTTTGTTTATTTTGTTCATTTACTACGCTAACAGCTGGCAGAAACTCGCCTCTTGCCAGTCCAAAGTAGCGCTACAGTATGAGACAGGATGGATGGGGGCTACCTGGTTAGCATGCAAACTTCTGTAGACTATTCTGCAACACAGCACAAAGACTTCTTTCAAACAGCGTCCCCACTGTTGTTTCTCAACACTCTGTTGATTATGTTTGTTCATTTATTAAAAATATGTTATCGTAAAATTCTGGCCATTACTTACATACTACATGACCTTTAGCGACCCTGTCAGTTGAGGTGTAAGCAGCACTGAAATGTTGGAGTTGGTTTAGGTGGAGCTCATTTTAGCTACTACAGCTTTTAATGTGTACATTCGAGGAAGACTCATGCAGCACACACACACTCTCTCTCTCTTTCTCTCTCTCTCACACACACACACACACACACACACACACACAGTGATGTTGTCACCCAGGGACAAACTGTGGAGCTGCTGTGTGAATAATCCAACAACTCCATGCACACAGTGACAGCCCCCCTGTTGGTTTTACTGGGATATGGGTACACGCTGTGATTCACGGCCACAAGCTCTACATTCAAATGACTCATCTGAGTGTAACAACATGAATTCTCTCGGGGCCACAGTCCCTCGGTCACCTGGTGCAACCATCAGATCAGGTCGTGACGCTCAGCCCTGGAGGTACATCCGCTCTCCACATGAAACACGACATCTCCATCACACCGGCTCATCCGTCCACGTTAGTGACCGGGTGCTTGTAGAGTTCGTGCGCTCGTGAGTTCCCGTATGATGCGTCAAAATGCCCAAACACGGACATCTTACGTCACCCCGTCGTCCACGTTTATGCATGCGCATGCGTGCTGGGGCAGCAGGTGTACCGTGTTTTTCAGGTGGCTATGGAGAGGGGGTGGGGGGCGCCCATGGTGGGTATGCATAATGCATTTCTAATTCCCCTTCCCTCCACTACACACACACACACACACACACACACTCTTGCGGCGGATTCCCTGTGCGGGTTGCCATGTGTAGCACAGAATCCAGCGCGAGGCCAACTACCACTGGAGTGACATGTAGTTCGGCGGCGCAGCTCCGCGCACTGCAGACCGCGTGTTCCCGTTACAATTGTGTTATCATGTTGTTACTGTCATCTACGCGACATGCAGCAACCTACCTTGCCCATCGCTCATCTCCCGCCGTGTCCACAGAGCATCCTCGCCTCTCTGCCACCACCTCTCCAAGTCCCCGATAATGCTGTGTGCCCTCCGCTGGGATCGGGTAAGCAGGGCAACCACAGCGATCCCCCGCCCTGCACCTAGATCCGCTAACCGTGAGAGAAGAGGAGCCGAGCGGCGCGCGTTTTGAGGGGGAACCGCTGAATGGGAATGTCAGCGGCTGAATCCCGGCCTACCCTGGGTGACGCGAGCCGCTCGGGCAGGCAGTCAGCGGCGAAATCCGCATAGGACAAGGATAAGCCACACACAGTACACGGCAGCTCGCTCACTCCCTCTCTCACTCAGGCAGCGGCAGCAGCAGCAGCCCTCATCCACACACGCACACGGCACCGGCAGTATGGCAGGTCACGCACAGACACCGCACCGCAGCGCACCGCACCGCACAGCGCACGGCAGGCACAACGGGGAGCGTAAAAGGAGAGGCGGGCACGGGGGCGAGTCTTTGCAGAGTCAGCGGTACCGGTAACCCCAGTGGTGGAATGTTACTAAGTACATGTACTCGAGTACAAAGGACACATTCGAGGCACTTCATACTTCTACTCCACTACGAGTCATTTAGTTTCACAGTTATTTTTCACAAAGTAACGTGTAAAAGAAGGTCTCCAAATGTTGTGAGTTTGAATTTCTTCTTCCCAACTACAAAGTGTCCCTTTAAGCTAAATGAACTCTTTAAAAAAAAAAACCTTCCTGTATTGACTGGAAAATACACTGTCACAACACTACAAAAACTGCTACTCTGACATCGTGAATAGTTGACTTTTTAGAGATACAGTACGTGTTTCTCAACGGACAGCGAAGCTACAGGAGGGATTTTGATAGAATATTATGTTGTTCTCAACCTGGGGGTCAGGACCCTCAGCGGGGTCAGGAGTTAACCTTTGAAATGAGCTCAACCTCAAATAACTCCAGCAGTCAAATGAAACACACATCCAAAAACATCAGATATAATAGTGAAACAGTATCAATGAGCATTTTACGGCACAATGAGTACGGTGTGCTGATGTATGGTTTGGATACGCAGGACTTTAACTTGTAGTGGAGTATTCCACAGTCTTATTAGTACTTCGACTTCAAAAGCTGAATAATTTTTCTGCACTGATGAGTGTGAAAGAGTTAAATAACACTGATGAACAAACGTTACTCCAGATCCATTGTGCCAGAGCAACAAAGAGTTTTATTGAACAATATTAGTAAAAACAGAGATATCTATGTGACACATTTTAGTACATTTTGTGTATATATATATAAATATATATATATATATATAAATTGTTCAGCTCCTGTGCCTGCCTCCTAAAAGTGTGTGTCCTGTTCATCTCCCTCATTAGGCTCATCAAGCAGGTCACACATGTTGTCCACCAGGTCCTCCATCAGAGCATAAACCTGCCAGATAGATAGAAATATATGTGCATTAATATAATATATATATATATATATATATATATATGTATTCAAGGGATGTAGGACTCTGGGAGAATCTAAACGAGTACTCAGGGGACACAAGAGAGATATTATAAAAATCAAAGAAAGGTAAAAATTAGTAACACTGGCTGAGACGATCTGACTTGTAATCACTAGTATAATACTACTAGTTTAATCACTAATATAGATCAAAGCTGAAAAGAAACTGGTTCCTACAGTTGCAGGAGGATAGCGTCTAAATGGCCACTTCTTTTTAACATCCACCTCCTCCTGTAATGCAAGTCACAAACCTAACCTGAGATGATCTTGATGACATCTTAACAACAACACACTGTCGAAAACTCCTCCAGACATTTGAATCCGCTAAGTAGGTTATGTTTTCACCCCTGTCTGTGTTGGTTTGTGAACAGGATTTCACAAAAACTACTGAACGGATTTCCACAAAACTTGTATGGACAATGGATCATGGCCCAGAATGGACCCAATAAATGTTTTGTGCGCATCCGGGTTAAAGGGAAATATCCAGGACAAGTGCAATATGTAAGAATTTTAGTTTAAAGTATTCAAAAATTATTCATCAACAGAATGTAAAGAAATAAAAGTTCAGAGAAAGTTTCAGTTTCTGACAAATGTGCAGTCTTTTCACAGGTTGAGTGGTGCTCGAAATTGGTGTCCTGAAAAATTGGAGGGAAAAAAAAAATACTGCATGAAAAGACAAATAAAAAGACTTGCCTTTCTGTGCAGGAGCCTTGTGTAAACGACCATCAGCTCCGGCTCAACGTTTGGGTCATCAGGAGTTTGTGGACACACAGCGAGAGTGTCGGTCAGCAAGGCCGATTCCTGCACTTGCTTCTTCGTAGTGTGTTTCCCCGCTTCATCCCTTCTTTTGCCCTTCTTTCTGCCATCCTGGACAGATAGAAGACGGACAGAGTTAGAAAGAGAGAAAGATGTTGGTGTGAACTGCAGATGAATGGCGGTGGAGTATTCGCTGTGGAGTTGACACTGGGTTGGCTGATAAGTGGATGCGTGCGTCATATGTAATTGAAATGACCTCCCACATGCTTCAGGCCGTTTGTTATGTACTGTGCTGCTTGACTTAACATATAGCTGTGTGTGTGTGTGTGTGTGTGTGTGTGTGTGCGTGTGTAAGTGTTTGTCTGAGCGCGTGCACCACAGATGGCTTGGACAAGTCCGAGTGCTATTAATTCACACCCTAGGCGCACAATTGGAGAGCAGGTGCACGTTTTCACGCAGTGCTCAGTTACCATGGTACCCTGTGAGTAATAAGGCTGTACCTACCATGACTCAACAATCACACAGAGGAGAAAATCACTCAGCAAAATATGGACAAAACTGCATCTCCAGCCTATTTCTAAATTTAATATCAAATCCCTTTTTTTCTGCCTTTGATGGCTGACAATAGAACCATCAGAAGTGAGATCTTACACGTCCAAGAAAGACCAAAAGGGGTTGTTTCTGCTACCAGGATGCAACATCTTGTGTCTATTTGAATGTCACAGTCAGCCTCCTCATTAATATTCTCAGTCTTTGTGCTGACTATGAAAAGTTGCTGAAATTCAGATTTGTGAATAGGACGATGCAAAGTGGCTGTCTGTAATGAGGATAGGTGCAGGAAAACAATCATCCGCATTGAAATGAACGGCTGCTGTAAGTGACATTTTTTTACACATTATCTCACCCGCCCAGTCACACTGCAAAGACATGATTGGCCACACTAGAATACTACTAGGGTTTCTCTGGGGGAAAAAGCACCGCAACACACATACACACACACACAAACACACACACACACACACACACCACTGAACACACACTTGCTCCCAGGAATTTCTTGCAAAACAACATGAAATCAGAGACTATTGTGCCCACAGAGAATGTCCCAACCACAACATCGCGGATCAAACTTTTGCGGCCTGCGGGTGGACCGTGTACTAAGCCGAAAGAGCGCAGGACTACACCTGCTGGACGAGGACAGGTGGACTCTGTGTTTGTAACATCGATGCTTGGTGCTCACACACAGTCACAGCTTGTGGACAGTGTTTCCCAGATGTCAATCTTTTAATATGAAGATGCCGACCACATTATCATCACCATCATGTTGCTGCTGCTGACATACACCCTGTCACAGATTCAAAAGATGCACTGCATGTTGACGTATATTTGTACATACATAACTGTATGTATTAGTTCTGTAACTTGAGTAGCATGAGGGAGTTTAAAAATTTTCCTTTCATTCTGCAACCTTGTGTTGTATCATGACCAATAAATTACCATTTACCCTGTATCCTGAATGTGCATCAATTAGTCTAGAACACTAAAAATACTGGTTTCACAGTTGCATTTTGTGGCAAAAAGTGCCCCTCCATTACTTTGTTTCAGAAAACTGGCCTATATGACATAACATTGTAGGTGTGTGCATTAATGAGAACCAGGCAGTAGGTGGCTTGTTTGAAGTGGTGATTCTTGACACCCAGCTGAAGTGATGTGTTGTGTCTTACAATACATGATATTTCATTCATGCTCATAATCTAAATACTTTAGCATCGGCTTCCACTGAGTGGCAAAATATTTGTCCCATCTCTGTATTGTATGATTGGGCTACAGGAACACATTTACATTCCCTTTACCTCCAGTGATTTTTCACTTGTCGCTGACTTGGACTCTCCTTTGTTGACATCTTTAAATCTCGACCTCGACCCCCTCCGTTCCTCTTTAGCAGCTGCTCCCCCCCTTTTCTCACTCTTCTTATCGTCATCGTCTTTGCTGTCGGCCATATCTGTGATGTAATAACACAGAAGTGAGCAGCATGAATCCGAAAATCCTCCCATGTCTTAAAAGAAAGTCTGAGCCTCACCAGCATCAGAGATTTGGAATTCCTCCTCCTCATCGATCCATGTGTCTTTTTCTGGAAGGCCCAGCAGGTTTCTGAGCCACATTGCCTGAGTAACCATCATGTCTAGCAGTTTCCTCCACAGCTGCTGCCTGCAGGGGGCACCACACACCACCATAACCTGTAGGTTTACTACACTGTGTGTGCAACTGAGGAGCTTGGGTGTGTGTATAAAGCAGTCAAGATGTTACAACGGAGATGCTACATGACTTATGTGTGTTGGTGCCTCACCCCACAGCGGCTGTTGTTAGATGATGTGTCGATTCAGTAGGATCACAAAGCTGCAGAAGCAGAGAGTTGAGCTGGGCAAGGCCCTTTTCCTGAGCTGACTCTGGTTCGGGCAGGGACAACACAACCTTACGTAGAGAGGAACAGAAGAATGGACAAATATGTTACATCTCTGATGCCTCATCATGAAATAAAAATGTACATATGGGTACACAGTGCATTCAATGACTATGACCTGCTTAACGGATAAATCAGCTTTATTTACTGCTACACATACTGTCTATTGAAACATTTACATATCATCTGTACCTGTTGCAGTGTATTAACAGAGAGGTCCCAGATGTGTCCTGGCTTCACCTCCCGCCACAACCTCTTCAGGTCCTCCACTGGCTGATCACGGTACTGCAACTAAAATAATTTATGAAGCAGTAACAAAAGCATGAACATGTGACCACATGACTCCAATAAACTGAACTCGCTGTCACGCTCCAGAATGATAATTGCCATTGTTAGTTATGCTCCTCTTGCAACTATAATGCATGTCATTATTTTTTATTCTCCCCACAAGGGAAGAGAAGAAATATGTGTGCCGCCTTTTGTGGTGTAATATGACCAACAGCTAAGAGAGCTGTAATCGTCCTAATATTTGATGAGGACAGACGTGATTTTGAAAAGAAGGGTCACCCAATATTCCAATTACAGGTGAGATGGGCTATAATAAGAGATAATATTTTACCTTTGATGTTGGCTTACACTTTCCAATGTTGTTTCCAATCATTCCCTCCATGTCTACTGCTTTCTGCCATATTTACCTACCCCCGGTAAATATTTTCCCCTCTTAACGTTCAACAGAGGTACTGCCCAATGTCGGTCCTTGCATCTTCTCATGTATTAATAAACTGGTATTTTTTCTTGTCGTAGTAAACATGTGTGTGTTCAACCCAAGGTTTTACCAACCTCTTAGCCTGCTCACTCGCAGCATCTACCACCCTATAACTAAAATATCTGTTGGTCAAAGTATAAGAAGAGATTTGGTCTGGATTTAAACCTCTACACAGTGCTGGGACAACCTTAATAAAGGTGACAAATGATTTACTTCCTTCTTGCAGATAATTGTGAAAGCTCCATAATTATATGGAGAATTATATATTGATCCAGCTACAGTAGACTTGAACTCACATTGCATACCACAGTTAATATTAAGGTCAATAACTCTAGCTGATGTCAACATCACTAATGCAAGCTATCTAACTACTGTTAGACAGGACAGTATGCTGGGCCCATCCTGTAAAAATTTGCTAAACAGAGAATTTTTTTTTCTTCTTGTCTAATGTAGCTGGCAAGACTTATTCACTAGCTCTATATTCACTAGATCAAACTAATCAGCCTCCCACTTAAAACCAAGTTCATATTGTACTGCCATGGCAACATAAACTCTTTATGTTTCCCTCCATACAGTGCAGAGCCACTAGTGGCTGATTTAAGAAATGAGCAGTTATGATCTATTATAGTTTAATGAGCTGTCATGAATTACGATGCCAGTAATATGACTGTGGCAAACAAAATGAACGGAAAAGAACAGAACAGAAATCCTTAACAGCAGGTTGCGAAGGGGCAGCCATAATGGGCATTAAACAATGAGAGATGTCTGACACATCGGCGACACATGAAACCAGGCCACCCAGATGCGCGATTAGCAAAGTGTCTCAAATTACACGTGAAACAAAAATGACAAATTGTGTGGTGTCATGCTCTGTAGACAACACTGGTCATATTTATATTTTATACAAACTCCAAGGAGGGTCTGCACAAAATAAGACCACGATGTCACTGATCACTGAAAGAGGGGTTGAATTACCTTGGGGTTTTTGCTTAAAAACTCTTGCTCTTCAGTGATGTAGAGTTCTGCAGGAGAACTGGGTCTCTCTGGGCTGTGGACCCCCTGTAGCATCTCATACACAATCGACCGACACTGTTTCACTGCCACTATCTTTTCCAGTTTCGTCTGCACACACAAGAAACACAGACAAAAACACAAATGGGTGTTTGTTTGTGCAAAAACCGTAAACAGCAGACACACAGTTTAGTTGTACAGCACCTCCAGGAAGAGTCTCTGGTCTGCAGTTTTGTCCTGGTACAGCGACACTCCCCTTAATGTGACCTGTATGGAGGCTGCTTGCAGCAACACAGGGTGGGTATTGAGCTGCCACAGTTCAGTTTTGATGCCCGGCGTCTCTGATTTAAATATGAACACCATCCGCTTGGTATCACCTGGAAGGATCACATCTTGGATGGGGGGGGGGAGCAAAATGAAAAACAGAGAGGCTGGTTGAGTACCGGTTGAAAGACGCAGGGTGACGGGCTGACACAGGGACAAACAACGCCTGACGTAAGAGTGGTGCCAGCAGGTGTCAGATTGTGTGTGTTTGTTACCAGAGGAGGAGTTGAAATGGAAGCACAGAGTCTTTCTTTGTGACCGCAGGTTAGGAAAGTGGCATGGCAGGAGAAGCTGCTGCCAGCTGTAGTAGATAGCTGTGCTGCCCTCATTGTGGAGCTCCAGGTGGGTTGTGGCAATTTCTCCAGTCAGGGTCTCAAAGATTACTGTGGCACTGATTCCCACTTCTCCCTGATCCACGGGCGTAAGAGAAAGAGAGTTTCTTGTTTTGATGAAAATTATGTTTTCATACTCTGATTCGAAAACATAATTATACAAACATTTTATATACATTACTGTGTATACTGTTTTTACATGTTGTGGGGTGAGAATGATCTTTCAATATGTAGAATCCCCAGTTACTACTTGTTTTTCATCAGAGCATGACAGGCATGACAGGCATGACAGGCATGACGCTTTGGGCAGGAAAATGACACTTTGGGTGTTTCTTCTTTGACTGGGGCCCACCAGTAAGTTTCACTTTTAACCCACCAAAGGAAAAAAAGGCTTCAATCAATTCCAGTCATTTCTTCTTTAATCCTGAGTGATGTTAAGATGCACTCAACAAATCCACCTCGGCGCTTCTGGATACTCGGAATACCCTGGACAAGCTGAATGAAGCCATTGTAATTGTTTTCTTATACTATAAAACGAGACTATGAAACCTCACCCAACTTTCCAATGAAGTAGGGGTGAGTAGATAATGACTGATTTTTGTATTTTTTTGGATGTGCTGTTCCTTTAATATCAAGCAGTGAAACAAGTACTGAAGGAACAAATGCTGCGGAAAAGCAGATTATACTGAATTTATTAAGACAACAGGTAAACATGGAGAAAGTGTTGTCTTTGACTGAACTGGGAATAGGAAAATTAAGTAAGTAATCTGAGAATGTGCCGCACAGACGTCAGGGTTTGAGATGTTTAAAGGACGTTCTGTACCTGGTTAGTGGTAGAGTTTCCAGTCCAGGGAGCAAGCAGACCACAGAACCTCAAGGCAGGAAAGGGTAGAGCATCTGACCAAACATCATCATACTGTGCAAGTGGATCACTGAGGACAACAGGGAGATAGAGGTGCCACAAGTTAGACAATACGAATATGTATGTTATTATTATCAGTGTCCCAATTCAGCTGCTGCAATTAATGCTTATTTTCGTCATCGATTAACTGTTGAGTCAATAATTGGTTTAAAAAAAGGATGAAAAAATGCTAATCCCAGTTTTCCAGATTGTCTGAATTGCTCCTTTTGTCCAACAGTTCCAAACCCAATCACATATTGACATAAATGTGTGTATAAAAAGCAGCATTATTGGCCCAGTTTTCACTTATCACAATTAGAAAAATGTAATTCTTGTTAGAAAGTATGGCAAACATATTTTTTTCCTCACAGGTTCTCCTTCTTCGTCTCCTTGTACTCCCTCTCCTCTTCTTCCTTCTCCAGTGAGGGACTACGACACAGTGTGACAAAAGTACATGGCTTGCCGGAGCCAATCGCCTCCAGTGCATTGATAGCCTGTAATCAAAGTGACACAGACAGGTCAGCTGATTCCTGTAGTTGAACAGCAATAGCCACAGTCATTTTTAGTCCAACTTCCATAGATATGTATGTATGTCCTGGTCTCTCATATCCAGGCAGTACAGCCGGAGAGAAAATTAGGAAATATTCAGCATTTTTCGGATTATTGGAATCAGAGTTTATTCAGATTGCTGCTAAAATAAATACACTATAAAATGTGCTAATTGACTCAGATGCAGACTGAAATATGTTAAGTAAATAATAACTAAAGTTATCAAGTAAATGCAGAGGAGTTAAAGTGCAACATGTTCCTCCAAAATACTTAGAAACAAGTATAAAGTTGCAGAAAAATGGAAATACTCAAGTACATGAACCTCAAAATTGTACTTAAGTATAGTACTTGAGTCAATGTACTCAGTAAAACTCAATCAGACAGTTAGATGAAGGGTATTGCTCCAAAAGGTCACCAGGACAAAGTCAAGCTGCAGGTGTAAAACAACAATTACATATCGCACCTTAAAACAATAATTTTAAATGTAAATGACAGGGTTTAAGGTCATAAAACCAGTGATCTGTTGATCTTTACAAATTCAAATCCGATAGTCTAACAGTATCATAGCCATCAGTGTTGAAAAAAAATAATTAAAAAAATCGGATCGACTCTTAGATTTGGAGAATCACGACACCGCTAATTTCTCCTGTATTTCAAACTTCTCCACAGTTTTGAGAAGCACTCGTGACTTGATTTCCTTTCTCTCCTCCCTTCCACTGGGCTTTTTGTCTCACTTTTTGTCTGCAACAAAGCAACAGACAAGTCGGCTGCTGACAGGACAATCCGTCTCTGTCTGTGTGTTAGTCAGAAGGCACTTCAGAACTCACATCACCTCAGCATCACGAGCCCCCAGCATGACAGAACACATGGCTACCAATTCCTCTTATGTCAAATATGTGTGTGTTCGGGGGGGTGTGTGTGTAAAGAGAAAGAGAAATAGTGAGAGGAAGTCATTTGAATAAGCCTTCCCATCATCAGCACCTGTTCCTTGGAGTGTTAATAAGATTTATTGGGAACTGGCTGTGCAAAGAAGCGCAGATTTGTGTTTACGCCAGTAAACACAATGATGGAGTCATTGTGATGCAGACAGAGCAGTAAGGCACGTTTGGTCCGTTCTCTTGGGCTCTGTAGTCCACAGACCTTAGCAGTGCTACTCTATGAGTGGTCACGCTCCAGATTTCATAACTGTACCGTTGCTGTGTTAGGATAAATTTAAACACAGTGTTTATACCATGGTGCTTCATTTACTATCTCATTACGCATGTGCGTGTTTTACAGGTAATCAAATTACATCATCACATATTCGCCACAGTATTGTGACCAGCCTTCTGTGTGTGTTTTCGCCCTGATGCCTGAAAGTGTGTATACGCGTGGGCGTGCTTGTACATTTGCTTGTCTGCCTTGCCCGTGTGATGCAGTTTGTTCCATGTACAGAAAACCAAGAACAGTGTGGCCGATGATGGGTGTTCACAAGCTGTTGTGAAGAAACTGATCATGAGCAGCTCCAGCATCTAGAGACAGAGTGTCCTGAGGGTGTGACCAGCTTCAGCGTGATGTGTGGTTGGACAATTGGTCCGATGACTCAGCTGTTGTGTCGATGTGCAATCTAGATCTGAAATTACGAACATGCATTTACAAGTATGTATAAACTGTATACTAAGTGATGGTTTGGCGGTGGTATTATTGACCTTGCAAATTATCAGATCTGATATGAGGCATTTTTCTGATAATCAGAATCTTTTTTCTATCCAATTGCAGATGAAAAAATATTTTATGTAGTCAGTGTTTCCCCTAGATTATTTTGTAGCAGCTTTCCTCTGAGTCGGTAAGCTAGCAACACAAGAGGGGTTCGGGGGGCGTGCCGAAAAATGTTGAAGAATAACCCTTTAAAATGGTGACAACTGGTGAGATTTTTGAAAAAAAACAAAACAACATGACAGATTGAGACTTACAAAATGAGTCTCATTCTTACAAATGACATAACAATCAACAGATTCAAGGCATCTGCTGAGACCAGATCATTGTACAAATGTGCCTTGAACTGGGCAGAAACAAAGTAAATAATTTTGTTAATTTTCGGCTTAATCTTCTTTCATATTTATCATAAGCCTTAAAAAAACAAAAAATGAAGTGGCACAATGCTGAAACTTATTTGTTGAATCTAAATGATCTTAAATACCACTGCTAAAAATCCAGAGCAAAATGCATATAGGGGGAAACTGATGTAGTGGAGTAAAACATTTGCCTCAAAATGTAGTAGAGACAACTATAATTTTGCGTACCCAGTTGTTAATTTTATTGATTTAAATGGCTGAACTTTTACACTAAAATGATTACATACTGCACCTTTAAAAGAAATGAAAAAAACGTATAAATCTGAATAATTTTAATTTGGATTGTGGCATAATAACTTTCAGGTGAGATGAGAGGTTTTCAAACTGTGAGGTAAGAGATGCAGGGAGCTGCATAACACTGCTCTGAAAACAAGGAGAGCTGCAGCTGCAGCAGTGGCTTTGACGCACAACCCATGGGGGCAGTTAAGGTAGTTGAAAACCTCTCACCAACCAATTACATAAAAGTCTCACAAAGATGGCATGGGAGTTGTAAAATCCAATCTGAACACAGATTGATGTTTCTAAGTTTTTTTTAAGGAACTGCTAATAGCTGATTTGGCACACTTTTGATAGTGTCAATTTGTCAAAATATGATCATATAATAATAATACTACTAATACTACTACTACTACTACTACTACTAATAATAATAATAAATTTAATACAACCTAAAAAGGTGGGGTGAAGATGGCTCTCTTTGATAATTCCCCATGCCTTTTGAAAATGTCATCAAGCTACAACTTTCTATCACAACAACCTGTTTTGTACTGGAGAGTAAATAATACATTGCATGTATTAATTATCACTGATTATGCTGAGAAATCCTGGTGGTAATACCTCAAAACATACTGTTGAGTTTAATACAGGGGCCGATTAATAAGGTATAATAGGACCAGTTGTATGAACTTGAAGTGCTACTGAGCCAAAGCAGCATTCACAGTTAAAGTATCAATGCTTGTGTTACCTTTTTGCTGTCTACGTCCTGAAGGACCTCTCCAAGCTCCTGGCACTGGTACTGCATGTGCTCACTCTGGTCCAAAGTCCGAGAGTCCAGGCGCAGAGTCTCAGCACAAATTCCTCCTGCAGGATGAAACATTTCCGACACTGTGAACACAGTAGCTCTCAGTGTCTTTTCTTGTTTGGATGCAAACATTCACATCCAGTTCAGGTTGCATTACCTTCTCCTGATTTTAACAATCCTCTTGGTAGATATTTTGGGATCGCCCTTATCGTGTGAAGTTGCTGGATTTTAAAGATCATGTTATCAGGTGGTCTCTTAATCCATCTTTACAGGCTTGTGACCAAACCACAACGGTCACATATGGTCAATATTTATTCAGTGCTATTTTATATCATCTAGATGTGAGGCCCCCCATAACCATTTAAGTGGTTATGTGGGCACGTGATAAAGTGATGAGATAAGATGTGCTGTGTGCTGATGTGTTCTGCCTGCTGTGAAGCAATCTCATCTGCCAAAAATGAGAAAATGCAATTTATTGATTCATTTTCTCTGCCTGTTAATACAATTTTCAAAATGGAACCACATCATGACCTGAAATCAATATTTGCATTTCTGGTTCAGTGGATTGTTGCTTCGTTAATTTTTCTTTAACAATTGTTTGAACAACATGTTAGTTTCAAGCCTCTCTGACCATCAAGGCGATCTGCAATCCTTAAATCTTTTAAGACTTATAAAAAAAAAAAAGTCACACGACCACTTACCAGTTCTGATTTGCAACTGCCAATGTTTCTTTCCCTTCTTAAAGCAATGTCACCTCATGCTAAACCCACGTGAATACTTTAATTCCAACCAGAAGGAAAGCATCAGATAAACTATTACATGGTTACTAGGCAGTAATATTTTCCTAATGAATGGATTATGACAGTGGTTAGATGAGGCAATATTTCATTCAGGCTGAGCTATTATTCGGTATAATAGGGTCCATGTAAAAACAGCAACAGTTGTTCAGACCAATCTGCATCCTATGAGGAACTTCTGGCATCTATGGTCATGGTCTAGGCGTGATGAGTTGGCCAGTGAGAGAAGCAACTGCTCTCTTCAAGAGGTTAGCAGAGAGGTGAGTGCTTTCCCACTGTTGATCTGACTGGTTGAAATTAGACTGATAACTTGTGATAGACAGATGGTTCATCCAATCACCTGCCAAGGATTTTTACAAGGACGGTTTCCCAGATGGTGTAACAAACCATCTGGCACGTCAGGTTACTTGATGCCAAGCGTGATTATTAAAAATGTGTCATCAGAGGGAGAAGTGGACTGCTTAACTGTCACTTCACACAGTGTTTTTCTTTTTTTTTTTGGACACCGCTAGTTTTCAAAAGGCACGCGTTCAAGAACAAGGCGGAAGAACAAAGATGCAACACGGTGTACTGTAGGCGTCCGCGTGTACCTGATTCCTGGTGTATGCTGCTTGGATCTGCCATGTGTGTGACAGGTTCCCATCTGCTCTTCTCTGTCTGCGGCAGAGTGGCTGTGATGGCTCCCATATCATCTCCAGAACACTGGGGGAGATTCCCAAAGTCACTGCTCACAGGGTGACCCTAAGACAGAAAAGAAAAGGCACGAGTGACTGAAAACGCTTCAGAGAAAATGAGAACAGAGCTTTAGAGCTTTTAGCGATTGGAGAACAGTAGCAAGTATGAGAAATGAGTCCGACAGATGACTAAAGACAAAGTGGACCAGAGAAAGCAAATGTTTGTTACACATATCCAGAGTGGATGAGTGGCATTACTTGGATTAGAAATTCCCTCTGCTCCTGAGTTTCTCTGAAACGGTTGGCATGGTTCATCAGTAAGTTTTCGACTGGCCTGTCGAGCAAGCCTTCAACGATGACAATGAAAAGAGCAGCAGAAAGAACAGAGACAGTGGTAAGACATTAATGCACACTGAGTGAATTAAATATGTATCTAACATGAGCAAAAAGCGTGCTCTTTAAAGCAACATTATGCAACTTTTATACCTTCAGCTTCAAAATCATTTTTATGGCACAGCGTTGCAACAGCCACTCCGCCCCCCCATCAGGCATTACATACGTGTTTACTTCAACGTACATGTTTTCACCACATTACATTGTTATGATTTAATGAGTTGTGTTTGTAGTTAGCACCTACATAACGTCTCACAAGTGGTTATAAACCTGATTTGTATTTACGACAGTGGTGTAGCACTCAGAAACTGTGGGGCGCGCCAAATCGCGTAAAATTTAAAAGGCCAATTTCTACATAATTTTGCTTTAATTGCCTGAAATGAGACACCTATTTTGAGATTATGCATGCATGAGGTTTGTAAATAAACACCTGATTCAGGTACAAGTATGTTTTCTGTTATATAATGCTCGTGGTTCGGATCAGTTCACTAGTTCAGCTAATGTTAATACAAATTCAGGTAAGAGAGTTTATTGTGGCTGCTCTCATGTTTCCTGCTGTTGTGTTCAGGTTAAGGCTGTTATAACGATACTAAATTGATCTCTCTCTGGTGCAGATCGCTGTGCTCTCTAATCATCTCACCAGATAAGAGGCCCTGCTGACGTCTGCGCTGCATCATATGTGTGTCCCAACGCTGCAGGGCATTACTCTGGATGTTTCTGTGGCCAGAGGTGAGCCCACGCTCATTTTCCACAGCCTCAGAGGGAGGCCACCCTGGGGTCTCTGATGGTAGATCTCTCTGGGACTTTGGTATTCGCGTTAACAACTGGACAGTGGAAGGGAGGATGTAAGGAACCAGAGGTGATTAATTCATTTATTATTTGAATTAATCTTCAAGTGCAGTTGTTAGTGGGGCTGCCAAGATTCACTGATTAGTTGTTTGAAATAAAATGATATCTGTAACTATCTAGTTTCAATCAATTTTCAAGCAATAATGTCTAATATTAAGTAGTTGCAGCTTGTGTAACTTGAGAATTTGCTGCCTTTCTCTGTCATTTATGACAGACTAGACTTTGTGTTTTGGGCTGTTGGATGGACAGAAGAAGAAATATGGGCACAGATAAATTGTGATCTCTTATAATTTCAGAGATTAATCAATTAATTGTTGACAACGATTGGCCAAATCGTCAATAATGAAAACAATCATCAATTGCAATGCTATTTGTTAGTTTTGCAGAGCCTCAACTGCCATTGTTTGATTTTTTTTTTAATTTAAATACTATATTTTCAAAATGAATTGTCTTTTTAAATGTTCACCCATTACAGTGTATGTGTTCTGAAAGCACCTCTGTCATCTCCTTGGCCTCCAGATAGCATCGGAAATCCTCTAAACTACCCAGGATGCAATGTGGAAGAATCATGCCTTGGTCATCAAACCGAAGCCATTCTGACCCTGAAAAGAGAAGAGCGTGGAAGAAACAATACAAGAAACAGAAGTACAAGCAATTTTAGCCTTATAGGAACATTTCACCCAAACATGAAACTTCAGTCATTATCTACTCACCCCCATGCTGATGCAAACGTCTGCCATTTTGCTGTCCACTAAACATTTTGTGGAGCTGCAAACACTGTTTTGCGGTGAAGCTCCAGAAATGTTTTGTGGACTACAAAACTTCACCCGAATTCCATCGGCATGAGGGTGAGAAGATAAAGACTGAATTAACATTTTTGGGTGAATTAATTTCTATAAGAATGCATATTATGACTGAGATTACTTTTCTTATCTCATATGCGACTGTACAGTATGTTATTATCCATGAGGACGAAGGAAAACAATTAACCTGTGCAGTCTGGAGGTAGAGAGTCATGGTCCAGGTTCAATGGATGAGTTGGTTGTGCCTTATGCGTACGAGCCATGAGCGCTGGTCTTTGACGGCTCTTGGGTGGCCTTGGTATATGAAGCTGCGGTCATAATCATATACTAAGTTACATATACTACTGCTTTAAAAGAGAGTACCTTGATGTCACACACACAAGATTTATAATGCATTTAGGCAGCAAAATAATCGTCTTATAAATAAATTAGTGCATGTGAGTGAAGTAGGTTTACTTTCTTAAGGTCGGGGGCTTGAACAGCCAGAGCCTGGGAATCCTCGCCTTTAAGAGTGGAATTCTTGGACTGGTCATCACCCAGAATGTACACCTCCTCTGATGGTTCTGATTTCTTGTCTTTTGGAGGAAAGAATATGACAACAGAGTGTGTGTGTGACTAACAGGTTATGACAAACTGGGTGCTAGAATACTGAAAAGTATTGTCTCTCTCTCTCTGTATCTCGAAAAACAAACTATTATGATTCATGTTGTTCATTAGTAATGTCCTGATTTTAACCTGCCGAAAGTGAAAAGAGGTTCAACTTTCATTGTGCACAAGCACACACACACACACACACACACTGAGCCAAAGTGAAAACCCTGGAACACTGACATGGTTATGCAATTCTGTTAATTTCTCTTTTTCACGCCAGGCCTGATTATGGTTTCCATGGCCACAGCAACAACCATCATGAGTCCTTGGCTTTTTGTAAGTGTTTCACTTTGTTTCCTGCATGTTTTCAATTGCAGACTCATTTCAGTTTGTTAGATGAGTGCTTTGCTTCACTGGAGGCAAGAGATGCCCTTGGCCTTTGAGGAAAGAAATTGCTACAGCGTTTTAATACATCTTTGCAAACAGTCTATGCCCATGATACTGACGTATTTTCTGATTTAAAGTTTGGTTATCCTTCCTCTGGTTCCAGGCATCCACAGAAGCAGGGATGTGTTGCCTCCTGAGCTGACTATATGAAAACAGTTGTGGAAGACATCTTAGTAGGCGAGCTGCATTTACAAAGATACTGCTCTTAAATACTGTATTGAGCTACATTTTAACATGTATTAGATAAGTTGATGAAGGTTCTCAGTCATGCAGTTGTCTCTCTGTCTGCTCTGGATATTTTAGAGGTTTTGACAAGGTCCAGTTTGTTTCATTAAATAACTTTACCAGTAACTTTACCTGCATAATCTCATCACAGATTATAATCAATAAATATACTTCGATGTACCGGTATGTATGATTAAGATGTTCTAGTAGCTAGAAGTAGTAGCCTAGTTAAAAGTGAATATATCGCTTTATATATTAATCTCCCATGCATGACAAATGGCCTACGTGGATATTTAGGCCTATTTTGATGATAAAGCCGTTGGGATTTTACTTGACTGCATTATTGATAACGGAATACCACTTTAAAGAGGAGGAGCAGGTTGGTTAATGGCAGTGAGGCTAACACTTAATGCAACGTTAGCCTCCAAACAGAAAGACAGACAGAGTTGAAGTACAGAGACTCGTGGTTGTAGCTGACCTGGCTGACCTGCAAGTCCTAACTCCTTCCTTGGTGATTCACCGCGGCTCATTTCGTCTAAAAGTCGTTAAAAACAGTAGTTAGCAGCTAAAGTTGTGTAGCCTAGCGAAAGTTATCAGTGCTAAACGAGCAAGCTAACTGCTAGTGTAGTGTAGTGTACCGTAACCATGGCAACGGACGCTCCACAACGGCGGAGCAAAGGATGCCCTCTCTCTTTTATTCCCTCTCTCTCTCTCTCTCTCTCTCTCTCTCTCTCTCTCTCTCTCTCTCTCTCTCTCTGTCATGCCAACGTGCATGCATGAAAACACGTAAACACCAAAATACTGTATCATCAGTTAACTGCATGTTAAAAAATGAAAAGAGAAACAGCATGTATGAAATCGTGACTTTCCAAATGCATTGATGGAAAAACAAATAGTTTATCTTAATAAAGAGCTTTTCACTCTCATCGACCGTGCTTTCTCCGGGTAACTGCAGTCTAAATGTTGCAATCTTAATCTTCAAATGTGATTTTTTAAAAATATCTATTCATAATTATCTCCGTGTACAACCACATTCTCATGTTCTACATCAGCCAAACAGCAAACTAGAACAAGTCTTCCAAACTGACATAATTTTCATAACAACAACAACAACAACAACATTATTATTATTACTATTATTATTATTATTATTATTATTATTATTATTATTGTTGTTGTTGTTGTTGTTATTGTCATTGTTATGATTATTGGTTTTTTGTTGTTGTTGTTGTTGTTGTTGTTGTTGTTGTTGTTGTTTTTATTATTATTGTTGTCGTTATTATCTTCAATAACATTATCGCCAGACACACATCATGGGTAAATAGACAGAAATCTGGTCTTTGCTCTGTGGAGCCGACATTAAGTTTCCTGAAAACACGGCGCACTCCTAAAGAACACAGTCCCTTCTGTCAATCAGCATGACGCGGGTCAGGAGAGCCTATTGAGACAGCTGACATCAGCTAAAGACCAGCTCGAGCGGGCCTATAAAACGTCGGATCATAGACTCTGCTCACTTTGTTGTGGGTAACCACGGGCCAAAGCAACGATGGAAGTGGGCAGCATCTCCACCGGCGCACAGATTACCTCCATCCCTGCTCCGCACCGGCTCAGCTGCTCCTCCATAGACGGTCCACAATGTCACGGTAACATGGACGGGCAGTGCGCAGGGTCCTCCAAAGTCTTAATGGCCTACAAAAACGCGTCGCAGCACCTGAGTTCTTCGGGACTCAAAGCGGGCTTGGGGTTTCTTAAAGTGGCCACGTCTCAGTGGAAACAGGAGAAGAAGACGCGCGCAGAGGCAGCCGTGAGACAGCTGTCCACTGTCAACAGCAGCCATCCCTGCAAAAGATCCCCACTGGATCAGCTGGCAGCTCTGGTTCTCCGCGGTCAAACCCGGCAGCGCCACATCGGCCAAGAGCACCGACAGGACCCCCTTCACTCCACCAAGCCGCAGAACTGTAAGCGCATCGTGGTTCTTGGTGCGCCACGGGTTGGCAAGACCTCCATCCTGAGAAGATACCTCCGGGACGGATTTGTGGAGGAGTACAGTCCCACCTCAGAGGATTTTCTCAGAAAACTGTTTCGTATCCGCGGAGAGACTTACCAAATTGACATCCTGGACGCGTCCAGGGAAAGAGACTTCCCAGCCAAGCGGCGGCTGTCTATCCTCACCGGTGAGTACTGGCTCAGTCGTCTCTGTCCTGCAGGCTGTTTTCTTTATCTGTTCCTAACAGAAGAATCAGTGCAGGTGGTAGATGCATGCGTAAAAGGTGCCTGGATATGTCGAGAAAAACAAACTCTTGGAGTAAAATAATCAGGACATGCTTTTAATTGATTTCTTTTCCATGATAATTTCTTTTGCAGGAGACATTTTTCTGCTGGTCTTCAGTCTGGATGACCGCAGCTCTTTCGAAGAGGTCTGCGCCCTGCGAGCGGAGATTCTGGCTGCCAAATCCAAGCTCACCAAATCCTCTGTGCCAGAGCTGTGCGCACAGCCGCCGGTTCCCCTGGTGGTCTGCGCCAACAAAGTGGACCTCCTGGAGTCTGAGAGAGGAATATCAAAGGCAGAGGTGCTCCGCGTCCTCGGAGACGACTGTGCCTATTTTGAAACATCTGCGAAGGACAGCACGAATCTCGAGAAAGTCTTCGAGACTTTGGCAAAGCGAGGCGGGCTTCCGGCCGAAACCGGCCCGTCTCAGCACCGCAAGGTCTCTCTCCGCTCGTACCAGGAACTCCGCTCGGGCCGTGTGCCGGGCAGGGGGAGTCAGGCCCCGGGGCGCGATGATCCCTGCGGCGCCCTGCACCCGCTGGCTCGCCGGCCCAGTTTTCGCACGGATCTCCGACAAGTCATTGAGCCACATAGGGCAAGAAAGGCCGGCAGAGCGCTGGAGAAATGTCAGATTCAGTGAGAGACTAAAAGAGTTTGAGTGTTGTGGAGCGAATAAAACAAAAAGCATCGATACTCATTGAAATGTATAATGCATTATCGCTGTCAAGTTACATGGACTTGAGTGTATGTTTTCAAAATAAAATATATTTTAATATCACGACGGCTTGCTTCTTAATATCTATCTATCTATCTATCTATCTATCTTTGTGTGTGTGTGTGTGCGTGTGTGCGTGCGTGCGTTTGTTATCCAATCACTCAACTGTGAAGGAGAAAGTGGGAGTATGTTGAGTCAGGAACCTTGAGCATTTGATTACTGTATGACTCTTGCATAATCTGTATTCAGAAATCTATTAGGTGGCAACTCTCTCTCTCACCCACTCTTTTTTTTCCTTTTCCTGTGTGTGTGTGTGTGTGTGTGTGTGTGTGTGTGTGTGTGTGTGTGTGTGTGTGTCTGTGTGTGTGTGTGAGTGAGTGTGTGTTATGCATGGGTTCGTGATTGCCAGAGGTCCACAGCCTGAATCCCACACATCCTGAGCAACCGCATCAAAGTCCAGGTTTCCAGTTGGCATATACCTTCCCGTCCCACACTTCTCTATAAATGACTCCTCATCCTGTGCGCCCCTCATGCACGTCAACCGGGAGTCCACGCAAGTTATGCAGCTTTCACCTCCACGCTCGGTGCTGTGTGAAGGGGCCTCTCTGTAACAGGCCGATGAGATGTAAGGCGGGCGTGTTGGTCTGCTTACATCTCCAAGTGTAGCAGGCGGGTAGCGCCAAGACATGACATGTCAGGCTGAATGTCCTGTCACCAGACTGCATGAAATATAATGTGGGAAAGAAGCAGTTGGACCGCAGTGACTGCTTTGACACAGTTTGAGACACCTCACACACATCCATGGGTCATTGGAAGCATATAAAGAGTGTAGGGCTACTCTGATGGATGGTTTCTGTGAAAGAGTAGCTGTCATTCCATGTATTCTTGTGCCTTTATTAGTGGGAGGCTTACATTTTGCAATGCAATCCAGAGAAAGTTCCCCGATCACACATTTGAAGATAACAAAAAGTAAACTAATATAGCACATTTGCCAACATCTTAGAATAGAAAACAACTTAAAATTCAACACGTAGGACCAAAAACTCAAATGAAATATCCAGATTATTGTGATACAATGATTCTATTCTATACGTTAGGTTGATAATTACGCTAAATTGTCTGTAGGTGTGAATATGAGTGTGAGTGGTTGTGTGTCCCTATGTCTCAGCTCTGTGATGAACTGGTTGTCAGCTGGGATTGGCTCCAGGCCCCCGTGACCCCGAAAAGAACAAGCAGTTTCGGATAATGGATGGGCGGATCGTTACACCCCCTGTCCCTGCTACCTAGTTTACTCTCTCTGTTCGAGGCTTTTTGTGGTGACAGTGTCCGACCCACCTTAACTCAGCTGCCTGATCTGCACATGTAGTCTGTCAGTCAGCCTCGGTGCAAGGTAGCGGTGAAAAGGAGTGTCATTAATTTGGAGCATTCTCTCAATAGACTGAGGTTGGTTTTAATAGCTAATGGAGCACAGATGGTATGCATTTTCAACATGGTAAAAGTGAGTGTCTGAATGTGTGTGTGTGTGTGTGTGTTTGTGTGACTGTCAGTGTGCCAATTTGTAACAAGCTAAATAACAGGACACTGCCTCTCGTGCACTGATGAATGGACTAATAACACCCATCCCACGCTGTCACCCAAAAGTAGTCATAAAAGTGCTGCCTCTCACCCCTCGTCTTTACGTCTGTAATGTGATAATCACAGCATTGTCACTGACCGGCCCCCATGTGTATTCTTTTTTCTCAGAAAAGCAAACGTGAGAGTGGTTTCTTTAATGTGGGAGCCCTAATTGGGTGCCATTGTAAAAGGTGTGCGGTCAGGCTGTGTGAGTCACGGTGCCTGAGAGCCTCAGAACTCAAATCTATTTTTGAGTATAAAGTGCCCCTCCTGACAGTGCATGCAGGGAAGCTCATATCGATTTAAACGTATTGTTGCTTGGATTCATAATATGCATAGCCTGATGGCCTGGGATCATGACACAGGCTAAGCAGTATACAAAGGTAGCGAGGTCAGGTTTACCATTCCAGTGCAGTGCTGCAAACTGAGCCACATCACTGGAGGGCGTTTAGCAGGTTACACACAGCTTCCTCTACAGCCACTAAATGTTTTTTTTTTTCGCATATGCAGTAGTACACACACCTGCTGTATGGAGAGTATCCTTAATAGAGCTGCATACACACCACTTAAAGCTCTGTTAATACCCTGACTGGACACTCGCTAATTGTTTGTCCGTAAAGCTCATGTTGTGTTTTGGCTACTCAAATGTAACACCATCGAAGGACTGACTGTGCCAGAGACATATTTTGCAGATGCTGAATGGCTGTGTGTTCATGTTTTCTCTCTCTGTAAGTGTGTCAGTCTGAAGTCGACCTTGCTGCTGTCGTGTGCTGGGAAGTTCACATTGCAGGAAACTGCGGCCATTTTCTGTCCTGTGTGGCCCCGAAGACTTCTGCTGCACGTGTAGTCGTACTTGTCATCCAGCTCTTTGTTACAGCGGTCACTGCGCACACAAGGACACAAACACACACACACACACACACACACACACACACACACACACACACACACACACACACACTAACGCTCCTGCCTCTGTCTGTTTGCACGTGTGGAGGACTCACATATGTTCCTGTTGTTCTGTCTGTTGGTCTGTCACTGTGACACCGAACACACACACACACACACACTACTGAAACCTGATGCTGTTTTTCCACTCAGCCCTGTCCTTCGCCAGAACAAATGTTCTGATCATAAGCTGTTAGTTCTACAAGCCCAATTTCTTTGCATTTCCTTCTTGACGCACAGTGTGGATGCTTGGTGTCGCACATGCAAAACGCTGTACAGGCCATTGAAGTTGGCCGACGAGCAGAGTTCGGAGGGTCTGCATCATATGCTCAGAAGGAGGCTAAACTGACATTGTATTCCACCTGCAATTTTCTGTACAGTGTTTGTGAGAGTTTTTCTTTTTCCGAATCTTGTCCTTTCACTGATGTTAAAATGTTTTTTGAGGAGTCTTCCTCGCCTGTAAAACCTGCTGAGACACAGACAGGGATACAAATAAACCCGACCTGTCCGGCGAGCATGTAAATGTCTCATCTGGGACAAGACATGTCAAAGTCTTGTCAACACCTCCTCTACTACGATTTCAGACCTCCTTAAGTATGAATGCATGCAACCAGTAGGATCAGAGTGTCCCCTACTGCTGTCGTCACATCATTTCCTGACTTTCTGTGGGTGCAAACACGAGGTGGAGACATGATGGTGTCCACACCTGCTGTATGGAAAGTTGTTTTTGTCAACAGTCCAATCAGTCGCTAGTTCACTGCGGCAGGGCCAAGATCATCCCAAAGAGATAAGGATGTGGGGAGGCAGGCAGCTTGTCACGCAACGAGATGACAGAAACATGAAAAGACAGCGATGGAACAAGCTGAAATGATGTTGAAATCTGTATGGGGTTAAAAACGATAATACATCCTTGAAGATTGAGTAAAACCCTACAAAAGTTAAAAACAGTCAAATCTGACATTTTAAATTTGCTAAAAAAGTTGCTTAGTTTATCTTTTTTTTTTTTTTTTGTTAAATGGATGTCAAATGCATGATAGTTAATGATGTCGATGTTGCGCCCCGCCACAATTTGTGAACTTCCTTCTGAAGGACTGTCTGTCCACCCTGGTTGAATCGAGCACACTCTGTGGCGGACCCTGCCACCTTTCTAGCGTCCAACAGTGTTCTGGGGACCTTATTTTCCCCAGAGGACAGCCTGTTTATTCAGTTACTGAAACAATACATGTTCATGAGTTTGTATTATTAAGCAGTTCATTAATATTGTAAACATTAAAATCATTCTCCAAAACTACATAGTGCAAATGTCAGTACGTTTCCAAGACAATCATGTGATTATCATTTAAAGAGCTTGAAGGCAGCTTATTGTGTTACACTTCCTAGAGCGTACAGAGACCTGTTCACAGACCCAGGGAGCTGTGGACCTCACCATACAAGGAAATAGGACGCCCCCTGCAGGCAGGAAGAGCTCTACAGGGAGAAAGTGAAAGTGAACAAAGTAAGAAGCTATGAATGGTTTTACAAAAGTTTGTGTGAATTAAGGGGTTTTTGTCAAGGGCATGAGGGCAAGTATGTGTGTGTGTGTGTGTGTGTGTGTGTGTGTGTGTGTGTGTGTGTGTGTGTGTGCCTTGTGCTAGAGAACTCCTGACTGCCGAGTCTAGCCACGATTTTCTTGTGTGAACCCTGAATTTAATTTATATTAAAAGTTAAACATCTCTCTCTCTCTCTCTGTTTGTCCTTCTCTCTGGCTCTCTCTCCCTTTAAAGGAGTTGAACTTACAGAGATGATGAGAGGATGGATCCCAGGTTTCATTCTGCTCGTGCTGCTCATGTTATGTGATCAAATCCACTGCCGTTATCAGCAGGAACTGCACGTTACACGTACATCATGAAGACTGCTTTCACAGGGATGCATCAGCTTTTAATAGACACACAAACACAGTGACACAGATGCACAAACAAGGGTGCAGCACAGCAGGTATGACAGTGGGGAATGCTGCTATGCTTCATAGTGTCCACTAGAGGGCAGACAGAGCCCTATGTATGTATATTTGTGACATTTTCAGAAGACCTTTCATAAATTCATCATTGAACCTAACTCTATGAATGTTTTTTTGAGACAACGTAGTTTGTGTTCCTCTCATTCCGTCACAGAAAAATGAGAGCTGTAGAAATCATTGGAAGTGAAACCTGCCATGATAAACATGTTCTTAACAAGGGGATGTAAACTTTTGAGCACCTTTAAAGCTGCTGTATGTGTCAGTGCTCGCAGTGAATGAGAATTCATCAAATCAAAGCAGTCAAGTGTGATTTCATCGATAATTCTCTGCAAATGATTGGAAATGTGTAAACAAACACACCTCCTGAAACAGACTATTTTATTTATTTATTTAACACCTTTTTTTGTTTATTCATGTCACATCCTAAAGACCTGACAACCATCCTGATTGGAAAAACTGGAGCAGGAAAGAGTGCTTCTGGAATCACCATCCTGGGTACAAACGTCTCTAAAGAGGAAATGTCGCGGGCTGTCACAGAGAAGAGGGAACGACGGTGGCAGGAACGTTGTCATCATCGACAGCCCGGGGCTGTTCGACACACAGAAAACACAAGCAGAGGTGAAAGCAAAAATGAAGGACTGTGTTTACCTGTCGGTGCCTGGACCACATGCCTTTCTGTTAGTGATCAGTCTGAAGTCAAGATTCACAGAGGAGGAGAAGGCAGCTGTGAAGTGGATCCAGGATAACTTCGGCTCAGATTCCTCCATGTATACCATAGTCCTGTTCACACATGCTGACTTGTTAGAGGGTAAATCTGTGGAAGAATACGTGAGAGAGAGCAAAGATCTACAAAGACTGATAAACGAGTGCGGAGGAAGACACCATTTACTCATCAGTGATACAGGACGAAGCAGAACCCAGGTCAGAGAACTCCTGGAGAAGATAGACAACATTGTGAAGTCCAGCGGTGGAAAACATTACGCCAATGAGATGTACCAAGAAGCCCAGAGGGAACTTGAGGAGGAGAGGAAAATGAGGGAAGAGGAGGAAGAACGAAAGTAGAAGCAAGAGGAAGAGAGGATACGGTGGAAGGAGAGGAAAAAGTGGGAAGAGGACAAGAAACAGTGGGAGGAAGAGCTTAGGAAAGAGAGAGAGATTCAGACAGGAGGAGGGCAAGTTTGATTGGCGTGACATGGTAGCATTTGTTGAACTACTGAGGGTCGGTGTAGATTATTATAACAGTAACCCTGAAGTCGCCAAGGAAATAAACCAAGCAATTGTTGAAGGTTCTAAATACATTAAAGACGGTGCTAAGCAGTTGTTCAAGCAACTCGTGGAGGGACTAAATTATGCCTATAACTGAACCAAGCACTTGTGAGATGGCTCAGCATGAAGTGAAGAAGTATCAGTGTGCTGTCTTTACTGCACAGGAACTTAACAGCCCAGCATCTAACTGTCATACAGTCACAACTTTGCACAGATAAAAGTTACTTTTTATCGCCTCATCGTCGCCACTTAAAGCTCACAGACAGTAACTATTAACTGCTTTCGCTATTTTTATTATTTCCTGCTGTGAATAGACCGACAGCTGTGATAACAGTTTATTGAGATACATCTGTTCAGTTGATCTGTCCGTACTGTCTGAAAAATGATCTTTCAAATTATAAAGCTCTTTGTTAACATCTGCACAACTCGATTAATGTATCTTTGATTTCCCTTTAGAGTGGTGATTAATTGTCAAATTAAGCATAACTTTTCTCTCACTTATTCTGTGAATGAGTGTGTGTAATAATGTTGCATATGTGCACACTGAGCATTTTCTTTCTGTTCGAGAATTTTTAAGATTCATGTTGCGTGAAAAAAACACGTCTCAGTCAAAGCCCCAGTAGTTTTTTTTTTCTACTACTGAAATGAGACGTGTGCTACATACAGATGTTTTTCTATGTGTTTTTTATTGTGTCAGCAAAAAAAACGGTGACTAAAGTTTGAGGGTCAGTTTGTTTCTCCTGGCATTCGTTTATAATTTCATTTATTTATTCTTAAGGCTGTGATTTCACTGAAGAAATTAGCAAAGCCACAGTTGTAATATTAATCATACAAAGTCACGTTTAAAGCAAAATTATGTAGGAATTTGCATTATGTGCGATTTGGTGCCCCCCAGAGTTTCTGAGTCCAACACTGCTGTCGTATATACAAATCCCAGGTCTGTAACAATTTGTCAGACGTAATGTAGATCTTAATTAAGACCAAACTCGTCGTGGCCTCTAGGTTGCCCGTCCAGTGGTCAAAATCCCTGCCATCTATTCACTATAAATATATCACACCTCAACGCGCTGGTGCCCCCCTGCATGCAGCTGGTGCCCCTTTTTTATTTTTTCCGCCCCTGCCCCTCAAACATCCTGATTCCGCCACTGGGTCTAAGATATTTAAAGGACGTCAACAATTGAAGGATGTTGTGTCATTCAAAGGGTTTTCTTGTTCCCTCCCTTTTTAAACAATGTGGCCTTATATGGTTATAATAAGATGACCTAATATTTATCAGCTAAACAGCTTGAATGCAGTTTCCATGTTGCGGTCACACTTTTCTAAAACATACCAGCCATAGCCAGACACAAACCTGTTCTACACATTCAGAGAGTGGTGGACAGCCTCTGTGGGGGATGCACATCTTTTAGATGTAAACCAAAGACAATACAAGGAAATAGGAAGCCCCCTCGTGCATAGCTTAGGCCAGGCTTCCAGAAGTTTCCCAGAAACCTAATGTGCGAGTCAAGCCACAGAGCTTCTATGTTCACTACTCCGGCCTGGAACGACGCATTTGGCCACCTGGGAGCTGGAAAAGGTCAATCCGCAGTAATGGCTGAAGGTAGGACAATCTAAGTGACTTGATGATAAAACACAAAGAATGATCCTTTGATAACTATCAGATGTGTGACACTGACTGGGATACTGTGACGCTGGGACGAGCACAAGAAGGAGATAGGACATAGGAAAGCAGACCTTGATGAACATCTCAGTGACTGTTGTCTGATATTTTCTTTTGTGTCTCAATGGTATAATTTCATATCACAGCAATACCACTGCGAGAGAAGAAGCAGAGAACTCTACCTCGGACTGATGGGTGTGGTCTGAACAACTTTGACGGTATGCTCATTCATTGCCTCGCTCACTAAACCTCTCAGTGTAATTTGACATAAACATTCATGCCAGTTTCTAACAATGACCGCTTTAGTGACATTAGAGACTTTATTCATGTTTAATATATGCGGTTTCTTGTTTTTTGAAATCAAGTAACACACTTTGGGTTGCCAGGTTGTGAAAAGTCCCCCAGTTTCTGAAGTTTATCCTTCTCGAGTGTCGCTGGCTCGATCTTTGTAGCTGCTCGGCTTATCAAAAAAGAAAACCGTGGGACTCTTCTTTAAAGATTTCTTGACCTTTGATTTCTTGCAAATTATGATCATGGGACTGGAACTGTGTCTGTCACAAAGTCATGAATGAAAGAGTTCATCCACTACAATTAGACAAAAGAGCATAGTAATAAATGTAATGAATGGGTCATAAACAAGTTCAGGTTCGAGCTGCCCTGTAACTGTTTTGCAAACAGGACGGTAAGCGATTGAATTTGCTTCCTGAGAGATGAAAGCTGCTCTAAGTTCAAAACACATTATGTATGTACAATGTCGACTTTTATAATATTTCAAATAATTCGATGCTGTGTTTTATAACAAATGGATACGAGACTGCCAAGTCATTTGAATGAAAATCATTCACAGTTTTGGTGTTTCTAGCTTTGCTTCCGCATTGTGCGACCCGCTGCCCACAAGCTTTAGTGTCTGTCCTGCTGGCCCCGCCCGCATGGTGCAGCTAACAAATACCTCTTCTCAGCTCTTGCAAAAATGCAACTCCATGATTTAAAAAGACGTAACAAACTAATAATCACCTTATTTGATGTTCGAGGTGTCTTAGAAACATTTTACACTCGTCTTTTTCATTATATTTTTTGGGCAACATGGTGTTTTTGCAGTTGCAGCTAACAGTGCCTCACTCTCACCAACTTTTTTTAATGAAGTCATTATGGAATAAAGTGGATTCAACTTATCTTTTCGAATTGACTTGATGTAAACATACAAATTTTGCTTAATTCAAGTTGATTAAACTTATAAGTTTTTATTTTCAGGCCACTTCCAGAACCTTTATAGACAAATTCCTCTAACCTTGACTTTAGGGTTTTGACTTTAATGAGTCGGATGAATGTAATAGTCAGAGTTCAATGAACTAATTAAAATACGTTTCTAACGAGACAGTGTCTGAGCAGACTTACCAGCATGCTTTGTAAAAAAAAGTTAAAACACTCCGCCTTTTTCATAGTTTGAAGAAAACACATACAATGTGTTTTAAATGCCTTTTAAGATAAGCTATGGTTGTTTTTTTTACAATAATGAAAGAAACATTGCTAGCCATGTAAAGGTTTGTATTGAATTCAGTCTTTACCACTTCACACTTGTGCACTTTCATTATATGCACTGTTAGCAATTTCATGTAATACCAGAACAAAAAAGTGTCAGTAAGAGCAGCTGCTGCTGGTCCTTGTGTAAAAAATGCTAAGTGTTTCTTCAAACTGGGAAAATACAAAGAAAAATTACATTTGTTTAAGTTATTTGTTACTTAACAACTTATGTTTATTGGACATGTACTATAAAGCTCAATTAACTTAAAATTATGCTTCACCAAATGAGAAAACTTAAGACGACTAACTTACTAAACTATCCAACTGAAGTTAACTCAAATATTGAATGCAGCAATTGAACTTACATTTTGAAGTTGAAACAGCCCAAAATATGTACAGTCTACACATATATATATATAGCTATAAGATGAATCAAGTTGTACCAGGGGGAGACACACAACGCCCATAGAGGTCCTTCACAGGCCAGGCAACCCAGGTAATGCCTCCAAATCATGACCGCAAATACTAATTTGTCTTCTGCTCTTACAGCTCTAGATTTGTCTGGAGGGCTGAGGATTGTCCTGGTGGGCAAGACGGGATCAGGGAAGAGTGCATCAGGAAACACCATCCTCGGGAGGGCCGCCTTCAAAGAGGACCCGAGCCCTGTGTCTGTGACCAAGCACTGTGAGACCCAGAGCGGGGAAGTGGACGGGACTCTGGTCCAGGTCATTGACACTCCAGGTCTGTTTGATACAGGCATCACAGAGGAAGAATTAAAAACCAGAATAGAGGAGTGCGTCAAGATGTCGGTGCCCGGCCCGCACGCCTTCCTGCTGGTGATCCGACTCGGTGTAAGGTTCACCGAGGAGGAGAGGAACGCTGTGAAGTGGATCCAAGATAACTTTGGGGACGATGCCTCCATGTACACTATCATGCTGTTTACATGTAAAGACCAGGCCAAAGCTGACAATGCTCTGAAGGAGTGCAAGGAGCTGCGGAGACTCTCGATTACGTTCGGACGCAGATACCACGCCTTCAACAACAACGACGCGGACGACCGGGTGCAGGTCACAGAGCTGATCACCATGATCAAGGAGATGATACAGGACAACGGCGGGAAACACTACACGAATGAGATGTACGAGAAAGCCCAGAGGAAGCTGAGGGAGGAGGAGGAGCAAAAGAGGATGGAGGAGGAGGAGAAGAAGGAGGAGGAGAGGAAAATGTGGGACGCAGAGAGGGAGAAGGAAGAGAAAGAGAGAGAAAAGAAGAAAAGGGTTAAGAGAAAGAATATACGCGTGGCATCAGTTGCTGCTGTTTTGCTCGTGGCAGCTGGGGTGGTTATAGCGGTGGGGGCCGACATGACGGTGGCTTTGGCTCTTGGAGCCCCGGTGCTCATCATGGGAGTGTTGTGTGGCATACTTTCCATTTGCATATGGAAGGGGAAGAACATAAGATGCAGAGCCAAAGCAAGCGATCCAGTATAACCAGTGACAAGGACAATGTCGACCCACTGCAGTATTAGTATTGCACAGATTACTACTGACTGCTTTGAACCAATCAGTGATGATGTTTTTTTTTAGCCTTTTCTGCATTCTGCTTCCGAGATGATTAGACACAACACTGCAGTAACAGAAGTATGTGAATTTAATGTGAAGTAAACGGTATGAAATGCAGTGTTTGTTTTTTGTTTGTTTTCTTTTGGCTCATTCAGTGTTTGGAGCGTATACATGAAGCCCACGTCATGTCCTCGGGCTGGGTCCAGGCATTAGGCATTCGTGGCACATGCAGAGAGCCGTACTGCAGCTAGGGGGCTGCAATGCATTTTAAAATGTTTTAAGGTATACAAGTCAAGGGATCTCAAGTCTTGATCTTTATTTGAATCTTTATATATTTTTTCATTAGTTTTTAAACACACACAGTAGTTGTTCTTTTCTTATACGTGCATGCCTAACCTATTGTGGATGAACAAATAAGCTAAAATATATACCTGACTAAACTGATAGTTAGTAGAGTATAATAAGTTAAGTAATACATTTGTTTGTTTGTTCACCAAATACCAAAATGTGTGAAGGGGGCCCCGAGAAAATAGTCTGCCGTGAGTAATCTGTCTATTAAATCTGGCCCCGGTCAGGATTTATACTTGAAAAGGTGTGTTTCTGGCTTATGAGAAACCATTTGAATTAACATATTGTGCTGATACATTTTATAAAGTTGGTAAATACAGTTTCATCTCTTCTAGATTTATTCCTGTTCCTTATTTATTAAAATATTTATTATTTATATTATTTAAATAATTTCCCAGTCTGGGATCATTAAAGTAATTCTATCTATCTATCTATCTATCTATCTATCTATCTATCTATCTATCTCTCTATCTAAACTATGATGCACTCTTGCCCTGTCTTTATTATTAGCAGCATAACGAGCTCACTTCCCCGAGAGGAAATGAGAGACAATGGAGAATGTCCGCTGGCTGATCGCAGTTAAGTGAGGGGGCATTCTTAAGAGAGCAACCGCTCACTATACTGCCACTACTTCACTGTCGGTACACACCATCTACAACAGAAATGAACCGTAGGTGGATCTGTGTCAGCCGCATTCTAATTAAAGCCATTTGCTTTATTATCTGGTGATGAAGCTGAATCCCATTCCTTCACAAACTGTTTTGTCCAAGTGAAATTCTGTATTTCTTATCATTAGTATCCATCGCATCAAGATTCGAACCCGTGGGAGGCGAAGTCCTCTCTTGTGACAGTAAAGAACCCCCTACAGGCTTGTTTCTTTGTCCAGTAGGAGAGAAGTTTTGCTCCTCTGTTCTTTATTAGCAAGTTTCGAATTCAGATGTAGACTCAAAATTAAGAGAGGGTAATGAGGTGTTATATAGTGTTATAATTGTAACATTTTAATTGTCACATGCAGTATTTCCCATTTGTGATGACTTATGTATTTACTTGTTATATGGATTATCTTTAAATCTAAGCCTGTTGGAGCTTGAACGAATAGTATAATTTACAGGTCAGGACAGTCAGACTGCCTTCAGTCTTAAAGATGCAATATGGAAGAATTTTGGTTTAAGACATTTAAAAAGGAGCTAAAATTATCAACAGAATGTGGAGAAATAACATTTTTTTGACATCATGTGGAAGATGTCTTTTATTGCAATAGAGAGATATATCTGTTGACATTAGCATGCTAACCAGTTAGCCCCTTGCCGGTTTGTAACAAGAGGTTATAGTCTGATGGTGAACAACACCAGGATCAGCTTATGCGACTGCTAGCTGCATAACTGAGCCTACTAGCTAATAGCAGCTATAGTTAGCAGCCGTTAGGAGTTATTCTAGTGATTTGCTGCCGCATATTTGTTTGGAGTAAGAATTTGACAGGTGGCCAATTCTTACATACTGCACCTTTAAAGTGGTTATTACATTTTGCAGGATTCTTTAAGCACTCGAGCTCTCACATGTCTCTCAAGGTTCGGAGATTAGGTTCAGTTTTGTTGTCTTTGTATATCATAGGGTTAGAATGAAATGTACTGGAATTGTAGTCTCCCCCACACAAACAAAAAAAACATGTTAATATAGGTCAGATATTTTGAATTAGAACAGAGCAAAACAATAAAAATCAAATAAATAAAGTAGATTACAATAGGTAGCACTGAAGGACAAAAAAAATAAAATACAAATAAAAGTATTATATTTACATTAACAGATACTCAGTTGTGTCTATACCATATATGGTATATTGTAAAGGTAGAAGCTTATTTTCAGAAGCTTATTTTCAACCATCACAGTTGCAATTGACCAAAAAAAAATATACTTTATTGTTAGGTTTTTGTTGTTGGTTACACATTTCTGCTACTACTCCAATAGTTTGTGAAGGAACAAGAGTTCTGTTTGTGGTGCCACTGCATTGAGAAAATGACATTTAAATAAGTTCAGCATCAGAGATAATCATAGAATGACTTATGGAGAGAGGCAGACAGGAAATAATGGCAAAGCTTCTGATTGTGCAGTCTAACAAACAAAGCTGGATGTTCGGAATAATATGGGATGAGTCCTACACAGCATTTTATAATTCACCTGTGATTTATTTCTAATGATCATATATTGTTTTACTAGACTGGAGGAATACAGATCATAACGGTCCCTAAATAATGTTACATTTGTGTTTTTACTTGAGAGGTCAAGGAAAAAGAGTATTTTCAGGAACATGCTGAAGGCCTTATGAGCTGTCGACTCATCCAGGGTGTACCCTGGCCTTCGTCCATCGGGTAACTGGATCTGGCCCCAGTAACCCCGCAACCACCTTCAAAAAGGGGCGATAAAGCGGTAACATCCCCGCGACCCTGACGGAAAAGCGGAAAGAAAGCGGAAAGCGGAGCGGAACAATTATTCATGTTCTGGCAGAGAGACAGCGGAGAAGACCAATACCACTTGCTGTGTGTACAGAAGGCCTATTTATGAGCCACAGCCAGCAGATGGTTTAGCATTAGCAAGGACTAGAAACAGCTGGACTGGGCTGGCTCTGTCCAAACTGATAAAATCCACATGCCAAAACTGAAGTATCTGAAAGTGGTATTGATCTTAGTTAAATCAAAAACCTTTTAAAAAAGCAGTTAACATGCCTATAATCAGTTTAAAACGGCCTTTTTCAAAATTGCAGTCATATAGATATATATATATATGCGTACATGATACTATATTTGTAATGTATATAATGAAAAATTCAGGACTTAGATCAATAAATAAACCGGCGCTTGTGCATTTTTTAGAAAATACCAAAGCAGTGTTGCTTTCATGGATGAAGCACTCATCGTGTCTGCTAACTCCTGATTAAAATATATGTATGTCTAGTGTTTTCAGATAAGACCTATGATGTTTCTGTCAGTGCCAGCTTATACCAGAGGTCACCCTGACTGGGTTTATCTCAAACAAGCACCAGTGTGGAGCCTGGAAACTTCCATTCCCGCTCTCATAACTGGGTCATTAGAACATCAACCAAAACACTTTTGGAAGTTGTCGTCACGTTGTTTTATTCTTGCAAGTCAAACATTAAACATAATATAGCGTTCTCAACACACAATGGTATTCTGGATAAGAGTGCACATTTAGAGATATCTTAGCTGTTTCAAAGCAGACAGGTTCTTACTAAACTGTATTAATATACATAAATGTAGTGATGAAAAGCCATGAAATCTTTGCAACAAATTACGCAAGTTTGCATTTGATCATGAAAAAGCAAATAAATCTGACTACAGAACTTTGCCAACGTTTCATGGCTTGATACAACTTAGTTGTCTTTTGTTTTAGGTTTCATCCACCACCCGATGGCTTTAGAGATCCCTGCGCCTGCAAATATTAAAACCGACCCCAAAGCAACACCAGGCGAACGGATGCCAACTGCAGCTGTGACTACTCCTGCCTTGAACATCTGATCAGCTGCCGAGTTCATATTGTCTCCCCACTCTCTCCTCTGTTTATCTGATATAATTTTTCTCTGGGCCTCTTGGTAAATGCTGCTGGTATAATGGTTACCATTTACCTGCACTATGTTGTCTATCTTTTCAAAGAGATCAGCCACTTGAGTGCGATTTCCACTGTATTTGTTCTCAAACACACAGTACCCAGCTGTATACCTCCTGATGAACTCTGTGAGCTCAGAACTCTGGTTTAAATAAGCCTCAATAGACTTTCCCTCGAGCTCATCTCCCCGAGTGAAAAGCACCAGTGTGTAGTTCGAGGCTTCCTCACCAAAGTTGTCAGTGATCCACTTGACTGCCTTTTTCTCCTCCTCTGTGAACCGTGCATTCAGTCTGACCACCAGCAGGAAAACATGCGGTCCTGGCACAGACATCATGATACATTTCTCTATTTCACTTTTCAGCTCAACGTCTGTAATGGATGTGTCGAAGATGCCAGGGGTGTCGATGACACTCACAGTTCTCTCATCAAGTTGAGAGGTTGCCTTTTTAGAATTTGTTGTCACAGAGGAGGGAGAGACGTTGGTTTCAAAAGCTTTTCGGCCCAGGATGGTGTTCCCTGTTGCACTCTTTCCTGACCCAGTCTTCCCCAGCAGGACAATCCTCAGGTTGCTGATAACTGGAGAGCTGGAGTCTGCGGACAAAGAGACAGTTAAACAGCTTGTATGAATTCTTTCGTCCTGAGTCAGCTAAGAAGAAGTGCGTATATCTGAGTCACGTCTGTAAAAATACCTTCAGTTAAGCTTAAACCCATGTTGTTGTAGAGAAAGAATTATCCGGAAACAGGTCAGACCGAACTTTGAACAACAGAACCTGTACTGGTCTTTCAACTCACAAAACGTCTGCAGCTTGTGTGTGATACTTATACCTCCCTCTCTCCCCTTTTTCTCTCTCTCCCCCTCTCCGTTTCCTGAGAAATGAAACTTTCTGTGCCCATCCCTCTCCCTCACAGTGGTTCCCATGAAAATGAAACCTAACTTTCAGAGAGCAATTGGAATGGCTTCAAATATAGCTTAATATGTTCCGACGGAAACTCTGCCATGCTGAATCTAACCTCAGGTTTTTGACTCTTAATTTGGACTTGGCATTTTAACTCATTTGTGTCGCCTTTCGTAGACAGAAACCAGAGATCTAGTCAACATGAGCTGACACTTTTTTTTCATTGACGTGTCTCATTCACTGATAATCAACGTTCAAGGTTTATTTAAATTGGCACTTTATAATGCAGCATTTCACAATAAAATGCAGCTGCCAGCCCTCCATGTTGAACACTCCAAAGGATGTCAAGCACACAGAACACAACTAAAGAAGCCAAACAATCGGGGCAGAGTAGGGCCTATCACTGAGCTGGGGGGGCTTCCACCCTTGTTCTACCTGAAATGGATACTTGTTATCATGTATAAATATTGTTAAGACTTCACCATCACTCATTCATTATACATGCATTATAAAGCATTGTATATGTAGGCTGCCAATGTTTCTGTCCTGACTGCTTTGAAAGATTGACATTTTGGAAAATACAGATTCACTTTCTTTGCAGAGTTAGATAAGAAGCTGAATAACACAGTGAACATGTCTTTATTTTTGTTTCTTACCAGATAATGTATTTCTCCCATCTGTTAACTGATAAAAGCATGAAATATCGTCACTGTCAATGTGCCTGCAGTTTAATCATGTGGTCAAAGGTCAGCACTCAAACGTATACAAATATTTCTTTGTGTTGTGTTTCTCTACATCATCTCTAGACCCTTCACTTTACTCTGATGGGTGAAAACTGTGGTGTCATACTAAAATAACTTTTAAAGGTGATCTTTTCTTTTGAGATAAGACCTACAGTGGTTCTACAAGTGCCATGGCCCTCTAATAAATTCACCCTTACTTCATCAAACATCAAACATCACATCTTCAGGTTGTCATGGTATTATTTTTATTGAATTCTTACAAATCAGACAGATAAATTACAATAGTGTTGTCCACATAAATTTACAATAGTGTACAGCATCGACATTCAAAATGTTTGTCATAAAAGGTTGATTTATTATTCAAAGCACTGAGGCAGTGCAAATGAAATCACAACAACATTCTGACAAGAAAGTTAAAAGGAAGCTGCACTCATCTATGAAATAAAAATAATTAGTATGAGTTCAGTTGTTTGCTTCACTTTCATCACATAAATCATATTTAATATAAAATGACTATTTACTGAGCACCCCAAGAATAAATCCATGCTACAACAATAATAGCTTATTTTAACTTATTACTTCTCAAAACATGTTGAGTTATGTTATTAATGTCATCTGAAAAAAAAAAAAGACAGTTATTATTTTAGAAAAGTTAGAGTTCATTTGCATATTATTTTTTTCTTGAAACAGCAGCTTTTTATCTTAGGTGCATTATATAATCAATTCATTTATCTTAGACAAACATTAGATGTTGCATTTTTAGGTTGCGAAAGCGACCAGAGTAATTGTAACCCCCAAAATTATGTTTTAATCTGTGTCCTCTGAATGTGTGTCCGTCTCCTTCACAATTACTTTAAAAAACACTGGTTTATAGAGACAAAGAAAACAATAATATGAAGTCATTAGGAATGACAGAGGAAGAATGATAGAATAATGAGATATGATCAAGTACACCTCTGAGGTTTTTTGGTCCCCCTGCCAGGAGGATTACGGTTTAAGGATCATAGCTTTACACATCTTCGCTGTCTGTTGTTTTAGGTGTCATCCATGTCCCAATTGCTTTCGAAATGCCTCCAGCTCCAGCCACTATGGAGGTCCCCATGGATATAGTTAATGCTTCCTCTGCTATTATAGCAGGACCAACTGCAGGGGCAGCCATGGCTGCTGCTGCCACAAACAAATTATTACCTACAGTGTTCATCACGTTTCCAAACTTTCTCCACTGTTCATCTGATATAATTTTTCTCTGGGCCTCTTCGTAAATGCTGCTGGTATAATGGTTACCATTTAACTGCACCATCTTGTCAATCTTTTCAAAGAGATCAGCCACCTGAGTGCGATTTCCTCTGCATGTGTTGTCAAACACAAAGTACCCAGCTGTAGACCTCCTTATTAACTCTGTGAGCTCAGGACTTTGGTTTAAATAAGCCTCAACAGACTTTCCCTGGAGCTCATCTCCCCGAGTGAAAAGCACCAGCGTGTACTTCGAGGCTTCCTCCCCAAAGTTGTCATTAATCCACTTGACTGCATTTTTCTCCTCCTTTGTGAACCGTACATTCAGTCTGACCACCAGCAGGAAAACATGTGGTCCTGGCACAGACATCATGATACATTTCTTTATTTCACTTTTCAGCTCGACGTCTGTAATGGATGTGTCGAAGATGCCAGGGGTGTCGACGACACTCACAGTTCTTTCATCAAGTTGAGAGGTTACTTTTTTAGAAGTTGTTGTCACAGAGGAGGGAGAGACGTCTGTGACAAAAGCAGTTCGTCCCAGGATGGTGTTCCCCGTTGCACTTTTTCCTGACCCAGTCTTCCCCAGCAGGACAATCCTCAGGTCGCTGATAACTGGAGAGCTGGAGTCTGTGGACAAAGAGACAGTTAAACAGCTTGTATTAATTCTTCATTTGGGACAGCTTACATAAGGAGTGTAAAAAGCCTGAATAATTGTCTACACATGAGTAAAGATACTGACCTTTGGTTGAGTTTAAAGGCATGTTGCTGTCGAGATATACCACAAAACACAAGTCAAACCTGAATTTCAACTACAGAGACTGTCTATGTGTCTCAGCTTTATCCTGCAGCTTGTCAGTACTTATGTTTGTTAGTTACACCTCCACTTCTCCGTGACTCCACCTCAGTGGTTTCCCAAGAAATGAAACTCTCCCGCTGTCTCTCTCCTTCACAGCAGTTTCCTGGAAACTGTTGACATGGCTTCAAAACATTATTAAAACTGTTTCCACATGCTGAATCTACATCCAATCTCAGCTGTTTCACACAATTTTGAAGGAAACTAGCTCATTTGCATTTCCTGTTGTGGATGAATAGCAGTGATCAACAACATGATTTGACTAGATGTCCTACTTTATGTCCCATTCACGGATAATGATCAGTGTTCAAAGTTCATTTATATGGCCGTTACACTGTGCTACAGCAGTGCGCAATAAATGCAGAAAATAAGGAATAACCCAGTGCCCGTGGGTTATTCACACACACACACACACACACACACACACACACACACACACACACACACACACACACGTAACTTAGGAAAAGAAATTACATACAGTAGTAGTGGCAATACGGTTGCAGACTATTGCAAAGGTAAGTAATAGAGCGATGTGTCAGGAAAGAAACAGAAAATAACAAACCTCCAGCACGGTACAAATTCACAGATGCACTGTATTTTTATGTTTTTTTTTTTAATGTATTACATGTCCGGAGGGGCAACTGAGGGACAAAGACACAAGTCAAGATGCCTGAAGACAATATCCCTGCAAGCCTGGACCCTCACCAGTTTGAATTCAGAACTAGTTGTTTACAGAGGGCCATATCCACTGCCCTCCACTCAGTCTTCACACACCTTGAAAATAACAACAGCCACATCAGGGTGTTGTTCATTGACTTCAGCTCAGAATTCAACACAATCTCACCAAGAAGCTGATTTGAAAACAATCTGAGCTTGGGTACAACACTCTGCAACTGGATGTCAGACGTTCCTAAAAAGCAGACCCCAGACAGAATGGATTGGAAGTCACACCTCCTCTACGTTAGTGCTCAACCAACCTACCAACAAACAGACACAAGTGAAAACCTCACCTCCTTGGTGAAGGTAATAATGAAGTAATGAAGTGAAATGATATTGAAGCCAGTGTGGGTGTGGTCTCTTGTGCCATCTAGTGGCTCTACAGGGCAACTTTTTATTTACCTTACTGGATGCTGTCAGTGTCTACATAGCTCAATTAATTTTTTCACTACAGTAAGTAACTATCTGTAAAGGCCGTTTCCACTCCTTTTGGTGGTTTTGCACTGTAATATGTGCCATGTTGTGCAAGTTAGGCTCCAATCGGCTCTCACGTACTCGTCTTTGGCTCCATCCATCGCCTCCATCGCCTCAATGACTCCGACTCCAACACATGACAGCATGGTAGCAATTAAGCAGTATCTGTAACAAAGTGTCCTTGTGCTGTCATTTTTTCCATAACTATCCGTGTTTGTGTGAGTGTGTGTGTGTGTGTGTGTGTGTGTGTGTGTTTAGTATGCAGTATTACACAGTGCTGCCCTCCTACATCCCTGTGTATGACATCCAGAGGGACAAGCTGGCCACTCATAACAGAAGAAAGACACCAGCTACTCACATCACACGGCTACACCACCAAGAAACACACAAAGGATCATCATCACGCTGTCTGTGGACATCTGACTGCTTGATTACTGATTGAAAAGTGAGTTTTATTTTAGACCCTTTTTGAGATTTCTGCCTGAAATGTGAACTGGTGTTGAACTGCTTTAACTTAAGTTGAACTTTAAGTTCAACATTATTTTTGTTTGCTTTACATTGCACAATTATATGTTTGTACTGCTCTTTAATCAGATCTATAGTTACTTAACAACTTCATTTACAATGTGCTGTTTAAACGTACATTGTCTGAAAACTGTCATTTTAACAGTACATACCCCGGGTGTTACTGAGAAGACGGGCCCTCATCTCAACAACTCTCAATCACTGGATATCTTACTGAATATCTCTGTCAAGACTTTCACTTACTGAGTGAGAGCTCAACCCTCAAGCAACCTCCACGTCCAGATAGACAAGAAAAACTTAGGACTGAGGTCTGTCAAACAAACCTTTGTCAGCGGCCATGGCATCAACAGGTCTTCAGCTGCTGGGCTTGGTGTTGGCCGTGCTGGGTTGGGTGTTTGGGGCGTTGGTGTGTGCCGCTCCCCTGTGGCGCGTGTCTGCTTTCGTGGGTGGAGAGCTGGTGATCGCCCAGGTGTTGTGGGAGGGACTGTGGATGAACTGCCTGTCTCAGACCACAGGCCAGATCCAGTGCAAGACCTATGACTCCACCCTGGCCCTGCCCACGTCTGCCCAAGCTGCCCGGGGCCTCACGGTTCTCTCCCTGCTCCTCTGCCTTCTGGCCCTCATTCTCGGGGTGGCTGGGGCCAAGTGCACTCACTGCATGGGTGATGCTAACCAGGCCTCCAAGGCTCGTCTGGCCAGGATCGCAGGGGTGCTCTACCTTGTAGCTGGCCTGGCCTACTTGATACCCATCTGCTGGACTGCCTACACCATCATCCGGGACTTCTACGATCCAAACATTGCGGCGCCTTTGAAGAGAGAGCTGGGCCCGGCTCTATACCTGGGCTGGGGGGCCTGCGTGCTGCTCCTGGTGGGGGGCGCTCTTCTGCATGTCGGCTCCTCTCCACCAGGAGGAAGAACTCTGCCTGTTTTCGGAGGAGCAGCAAAAGACAATCCACATACAGGGGCAGCAGGAGAGGGGAAGCAACAGGAAAAATCTTTTGTATGAGATCATTTTAATGGACATGTAAGGTACAAAAAGAACAAAGAGGTCACAACCTCAACAGACTGACAACTGCAAGGTAACAATCTATTGAATATATATATATACATACATACAAACACACACACACATATATACATACATATATATATATATATATATATATATATATAGTCAGCCTATACCGTGCTCTAAATCTTATAAAGCAGAAATGGTATATCTTTCTTTAAAGGAGCTGGTCAACCAAAATGAAAATTCTGTCTTTATCTACCCACTCTTATAATGATGTAAAGTCAGGTGCAGTTGATGAAACATTTCTGGAGCTTCACAGAAAAACAGCGTAACAGCATTCTCCTAAACAACTCTAGTAGATGGGAACTTGTTTTAACGTAAAAATATGCAGCTGATCTGGTGTATTCTAAGTCTTTGTTAGCCCCGAGATGCAAAACTGATCTGAAAAGACTTTTTTTAGCCAAATCAATTTGGGATCTCAGGGCCTAAAGACTTAAAAACACTTAAAAACACTTAAAAATCAATAAATCACAATAAATCCCCATCTACTTCAGTTGTTTGGAAGAATGCTGCAATGCTGTTTTGTTCTGAATCTCCATAAATGTTTTGTGGGCTGTGGATAGCATGTAGGTCGATAGTGACTGAATTCTTCTTTTTGGGTGAACTGTCCCTTTAAGTTTCAATGAGAATTCCCATAATGTAGTAGCTTTGTATCTGAGTGGGAGGTGACATGAGCTGTGGGAGGATTTAAGATGTTTGGAGGTTTGCTAATGTGTGTGACTTACATTTCTCAAATTCCAATCTGCCTCTGCTTGTGTATGTATTTGTGTGTGTGTCTGTGTGTGTATGTGTTTGTGTGTGTGTCTGCGTGGGCAGTCTGTGTACAGTAGGCCAGTGTACATAGTATATCTGTGTACGCTGATGTGTTCACTGACAATATGTGTGGGCAGTCAGAACCGATGCTTGTTTATTTAATTTTCATGAATGCTTCTGAGTAACTGGTCTTTTCCGACCAGAATTACTCTTTACATTTTATTTTTCCTTTTTTTTTTTTTTTTTAATGTATTTTTCTATTCTTGTTTACATTTGTTTGACAGTGGCTCTGCAATATGTATTTCTACTTTACCTTTATAAACACCCTATTCTGTGCTTGTTCCTATTGCCTACACATAAGAAATGTTAGTTTACTTTGATGTAATATTATCATCTCCAGTGGTCGTAGTTTTGTTTAAGGCAGCTACTGGAACATTAGTTTTGTGTTGATTCTGGCGGCCCCTGTGGACAAACGTGGAATGAGCAGCACTGTCTCCAGTCATAGTTTGGATTTGTTTTGAAAGCAACTGAAAGAACAATACAACATGTTTTTAATACTACTTTTCTTTATAAAGCATAGCTGTATTGAGGGTGTATTGCAATGAGGTATTGTGTCTATTTGTGAATATGTAAGATTAAAAGCTGTAATATGACTTTAATTAAAAAAGCACTACAGAGCAGCCTTTTCCCGTGGGCTGTCAGAGCCCTCAACTCATCCTCAGCACTCTGCCATGAGTAATCATTTACATTTTATGACTTATCTGACCAAGATAAGTCGGGACAGATAAGTAATAATTTGTTCCATAAACAGTTAAGTTGCTGATCTGATCTGAACTACATTTTTTACCTTGTGTTCTCTTAAATTAGCTCTCATCGTTGTATAGACTTCTTCTTTGGGCTCTGGCCAAGTGAGGATATTTACAGTAGGTTAAGGTTATGATGACGTAGTCTAGATCTGAATTTTGACACACCTCTCAATTGACTTAATAACATTACACCTTATAAATTATTCAGTACATAAGTGTGACATTGTATTTTGCACCTTTGTTTTATTGACTGTCTTTTGTATAATTTATACAAATTATAACCACTTGTGCTGACTAAATATATGTGTTTGCATTCCACTACAACTTTTTTTTATCTATTTTTTTTTACGTAGGATGTAAACCCTATGTGATGTAATACACTGTGTGTTTATGTGCCAAATAAATACCTACTCTGTCACACTTTCTCTCTATCGTGTTTCCAAGGACAACGAAACATACAGTTGACATCGACCAGAGCTGTGTATGCTACCTGACTTGTGTTTCACTTTGCTGAAATGATTAAACAATGAATAGGCAATGTTATCCTGTATGTTCAAGGCTGGTGGAAATAAGCAACACTTGCATACTCAATCCAATCTACACATTAACATAAATGGACAAGAATTCAATCCCAGTCGGCTTCCAAACCATCATTTGTGTTGGTGACAGCAGACATAAAACACTTGGGGGCAGTAATCACTAAGCAACAGATGTGCTCTCTAACATGAACTGCAGACAATTTGTCATACCCTTGCGCTTAAAGGGTAACTCCACCAATTGTATACATACACTGTGTTTAAAATGCGCTTACAGGTCTTTGGGAGTATTACTGCATGTGTAAAAGTAGTTGCATCTAAATCCCACTGTGGTTCCAGAGGAAGCTGCATGTAATCTGATAAAGAGAAAAGCAGTCCACTGGTAGCTGTACTCCTGTAACACTGCTGGACTCATTATGGACAGTTTGAGAAAATAAACTAGAAAAATGTGCATTTCCTGCAAAAATACAGTGTGAATGCCGACAGCTGAAGTGATTTCATAAAAACTGCTGAATATACTGGAAAATACTTGCCTGAAATGCATAAAACTATAATGCATTGCACTACACTGCTGAAGCAGTAGCAGAACCAAAGTTGATCATTTCCCCGTGAGAATGAATGGGCAAGATTTTGCAGAAACAGATTAATTATTATTATTATTATTATTTTTAACTAAATTTTTCAAAGGCTGAATAGGCTTAAAAAGCTGTTTTGCTGTTTTGATAGCTGAACGGTTTCTTTAGCTGAACGTTAGCGGAAAAAGTAGCAGAACAAATGTTGATAATTTCCCCATAAGAATGAATAGAAATAATTGTAATTACATAGCAAAACGCCTCCTTGAAAAAAGCATTTACACTAATGATCAAAACCAGTAAGTAGAACCAAATATCACTTCTTTTATTCTACACATTGTTCTTCTTTTTCAAAACCAGGCACTTACATTACCCACAATGCAACTTAGCTACTGAGCGACATCACTGGAGGCAATTTTTCAGAGTATAGGCAGCTTCCTCTGGTGCCACAAAATATTACAAATACACTACTTCTGTCACATATTCGAGTAATACTCCCAAGACCTGTAATCACACTTTGATGTACAAAATGTGTGTAGTTTTCCTTTAGTGTGGGCCTTATAAAGGCGTTATACTGTAGGTAGTTGACCCTGGGATAACTTAACTTCTTTGCACACCTGCATTGTTAACCCGGGCTTTAATAAAACCATGTGCAATGTTTCACACTGCACTTCTACTAGGCTTAGGTTAAATGTCTGTTGAATGAGGTGTGACTGCTCTGTTTACCTTAGAGCTGTTTCACAATGACACCTTTTAGTCCTGTGTAAAATGTTCTAGGGATAACCCCATAAATCTGCCTGAGAGCAGAGTCAGTAAGCCCTAGGCCAAAACCCGGGTTAGCCCACTTTGAAATGTGCTAGTATCGTGGTAGAGTGAAGGCTTTCTTACCTTGGGGCTAGTAAGGGTCAAAAAAAGGTTTAGCCCCATGCAAGGTGAACCCTTGACTCTGTGACTGCTGCACTCTCTGCTAAAATACATTGCTGTTTGCTTTTCATGTACATTTTGTGCATGGCTGATCTGGACTCTTAAGGGCACCGCCACAAGCCTCCTGACACTTTAAAAACGCCTCCTAAATTATGACCCAGCAATGTTGTATGTTTGCAAGTGTGACTACAATAAGGCTTCAACTGCTTCTTAGCTGAAGTTAGTGCTACTGAATAATTATGTTGTATAACCTGGAGAAGTTTCAAATGTGCCAATGCATGTCCATGTCTCGAGCTAAACTACTATAATCCCTTCAGAGTGATCCAGAGGTTGAAGGTGTGTGAGTTATGTGTGTTAGAAAAGGGCTTCAAGGACACAGCTTTTATTGGACACATGAAAGATACTGACCACAGCATGGTGCTGACAGTCAGCCAAGAAAAGGAACATGTGTCCAACAGTGTCTGTAGTCTTGCCTGCGTGTTGCTCTTCTTGACTTTTGTTTAAAGAGGTCGACTGTACCAAGAGTTCCTCTTAGAACAGAATGACAGGCTTTAGGCAAAAGGCTTTATGTCGAGGGAACCATGCTGATGCTAACTTACAAGCTAGACCTCAAAAACATGTTATCCCTTCAGCACTGTAAGGGAAAATGAAATCTCCCTTCAGATACAATAAGGAAACAGCCAATAAAATACTTTAAATAAATCAATAAAATATGCTAAAGAAAAACAAACAAATGTATGGCTCCAAAAATTTGTTAATTTCTTTCTTTACTTTATTGTTGTCTCATATGTGCAATATTTGCTGCAGACAAAGTCTACTTGACATTTTTTCTTGAGAATTTAACTCTGTAATAACCCCTGAGTGTGTGTGTTTGTGAGCCTTGCAATGCTATATAGACATGTTATCATAATCGTACCAAAACTACTTTTTTCATAGTAATCTTCGTTGATTGATATATATATATATATAGAGAGAGAGATATTTTTTTATGCCTCAACAAATTAAATAACAAACTCTTCCTTTAGTGACTGAACAAACTAAATAAACAAGCTGACCTTTAAGGACAACACAGATTCCTACTGTTATACTTTCTAGCTTCAAACAGTGTTCCCTAGTTTCTTCTGAGAACAGCTGGTTTATTCAGTTTCAATTTATTCACTGGAAAAAAATTATTATATCCTCTCCAAAACTAAATAGTGCCTCTTTAAGGGACTCAAGTCTCTGTTTGGTGGAGAAAGTCGACTATTGTCCTCTTAAAGAGACAGCGTGCGTCCGCGCGCTCTCGCAGCTGTAAGAAGGGTGCGTATGACTTTAAAAAGCCACATGACAGTCTGTGGTGGGGAAAGTGGGCTGTGCGTGTTAGTGTGTGTATGTGTGTGTGTGTTGCTTTTCGGGGCTACAGCATTCTCACTCAAACCCCGCTGTCGACCTTTGAATCTCGGAGGCGCGGGGCGGGTAGGCAGCTCCTCCGTGCACGCTGGCAATTGGCTGCGCTCCTCTCTTCTGTCTTCAGCCGCTTCCTCCCTGCACATCGTGGCTCAAACTCAGAGGAACACACACACATACACACACACACACACGTTCTCGCACGCGCGCGCTATGTGGCGTGAGTGCGCGCGATGCCGCTGGAGCCCAAAGTCCCTCCGGTCCGTGACGCCGTCTCTTATCGAAATGTTTGAAGATTAACGAGGTTAACCGTGTCCTGTAGAGCACAGGCTACTGCCAGCGGTACCCTGCAGGCCAGGAGGGCGACAGAGCGGGCGGACGGCGTGTCTAGATCGGACTGGGAGGACAGAAGTCACCGCTGTAACTGCTGCATCGGACTGCTGCACAGCCCGGAACCATGACCGAGAAGCGGATGTCGCGTTGGTATTTCGGAGGGCTGGCGTCGTGTGGAGCCGCCTGCTGCACGCATCCTCTGGATCTCATCAAGGTGAGGGGCCGAGGTCGGTGTGTTGCCCTCAGTCCGGCGGTGGGTGAAGGAGTGCGGGCCTGAACACCGGGCCACAGCCGTTTCCAGTAGGAGTCACACATGACGGGCTGTGCTAGCACCTGACCTGTTATCATATTACTATATATGTCTGTTAGATATCTGCAGCTCAGGGAGCGCATCGTGGCCTGACGTGCTCGTACTGAGGCATCACGTTTTTCTGTGGAATCACTTAAATTCAAGGCTGTTAAAGGTGCAGTATGAAGCTTTGAGGAAGACACTTAAATCAGAAGAGAAAGGTCTTCGTTGACTGTTTTTTTTTTTTTAATTTTATGCCAAAACCAACCAAGTAAACAACGCTTGTTAATTCAGTTATGGAGTCATAGTATTTCTGAGTTTGTATTAGTACCTGATTAATATTGTACACATTTATTCATAGTGCCATTTTAAAGGTGCACTTTGTAGTTTTGGAAATAAATTCAGAATATCAGAAAAGTAATGTTCACAATGAGGATAAGACCTTGATGATTTCCATAGCTGAATAAACAAGCTGTTCCTAGAGGAAGATAAGGTCGCAGAACACAGTTTGAAGCTAGACAGGTGGCAGGGTCCGCCACATATCAACAAAGTAAAACAGCATGAAACTGTGTTATCCTTTTAAGATGAGTTTGTTTGTCATGAAAACTAAGTTGTTTATACTTAGTTTGTCTGAGCATGAATATCAACATTTCTTGTTAAAAACTACGTAGTGCACCATTTGAAATATAGGACACATACTCACTGATATCAATAAAGTATCAAATACAAAATATGGTAGTTGTTAGATGGCAGAGAATGTTCCAGTATAGTTGTAGCTTCACATTTAGTTATTCATTTAGAACTTGGTAACTAAAACCTCCAGCAGCGTGTGTTAGTGCTTGACAGCGGGTGTGTATCTCAGCGGGGTCATGCGTGTTCATTCTTGTTAATCTTTGCCTCACTGCGCTGCACACAGCAGTCAGTCACAAACATCTCAACCCAATGCCAAAATCCGTACTCGGTTCACTTCCACCTCTCACTTAGTTGCATTGAATGCAACAGCACATGACCCCAGCACACTAATTGGTGGTCATGCAGTCATGTGGTGCTTAATTATATAGATGTGGTTGGTAATCGCCACGTCGCAGCTAAAGTCAGGGCTTCATTTCTCTTCTAACCTGCTTGTTAGCCGGTGATGCCATATCCAGTTATAGTAGTGTAAGACTGAGGCTTCTTGTGGCTCTACTGCAGCTTCAGCTTCCCAAAAAGGTTTTTAAGCCCCTTTTTAAAAGTGTGCTGAATTAGTGTTTAGATGTGCCTGTTTGTAATGTAGCCCTGCCCTCACAGACTACAATCCCGCGATTATTTTAATACTGACGAAAACTGAAAAAACACAAGTCTCCTTTCCATGTTTTCTAAATGGAATTATGGGTGTTTTATCTGCAGTCAGGGATGATGATAACATTGGAAAGTGTCACACTGATTCTTTCTAGCGTATCCATGTTATGACTCTGAGAAGGGGTGCCATTTCTGACCGTGTGCCGTTTGGGAAAGAGCAGCACCTTTCGAATAACACTTGACAGGCGTCTTTCAAAGTCTTGGTCCAACTTCGACCAATCAGATCCACTGTTGGGGAGCGCCACCGGCAGAGCCTGCTGATAAGTCTAAGTTTTCAAACGCACAGTTTGGTTCTCTCACTGTTGTTATACCTAAACCACGTCTGTAGCTGCCGGTGGTCCCTCACAGGATGCTGATGGGTCCGAGCCACTGTCAGGATGGATTCATCACGAGTCTTTCTTCACAAGGTCATCTCCGTCTGCTGACGATGTTGCCAGACGTCAAGACAAATCTGACTCACTTCCCTTTGTTTTTATAAGACCAGCACGCGCTTGGCTGTTTCACCTCATGCAGTATCTTTGCTTTACGTCTCTCCCTCCGCAGCCCCACCGCCCATACAGCTCCCCCATGCAACCCAGTTTGAGAACCTCCGCCCAGTCGTTCTTGATAGTGGTCGTGTTTGGACCAGAGAACACGGTCATGTTTCTCCAACCATCTCTTCCACTCTTTCTTCAAGTGCTTGACGTCACACTAATATTCAGTCAGTATCAGTTGCCTGCATTGAGTTGTGCGCAGCAGTTCAACTCTGTTCCTCGGTGCCTCGGTGTGTAGTTGGAGCCTTTGCACATTCAGCTGTTTTTAGTGCACAAGAGCAGTTATTGAGGACACTGTTTCATCTTGTGATAAAAGCAGCTTGGTATTTATTATAAGAAGCCAACAGCACTTATTTCACCAGGGAAAAATTCCGTCTTAAAAGCAGTGATTTATAAAGTTCTACTTGTACAGTGGTTAAAGGTGGCTGAGGATGAGCTGTTTATACTTTGGGTTAGCCTTACCCTATATGGATGTGAACAGCTTTAAAATTAAGGCTGAGACTCTTGACTGGTTGAACCGCAAAGTCATTGTTTGATCTCCAGATCATTGTGCTGGATTACAGAGCTGGCAGAACAATAGAATGTGTCACTGTCCAAATACCTAGAAAAGACATGTTATCTTAAAGCAGTCCAAGCTCTAGTTACAGTGGCGTTTTGTTGCTGGTGTCAGATGTAGCTGACACCGTAGTTGGTCCCCTATCAGCACCGGTGCTTTCATGAGAAGGTGCTTGAGCCGGAGAGGTTGAGTGTTGCTGATTACAAAATGATATAAAACATTAAAAACATGCTCTCAAAAACACTGAGAACTTGAGGATCTGAACAAATGCTTTAAAAATGAGTGTTCTTCAGTGGACTAACTACAGCGCAGTGGATGGTCAAACTGTTGCCATATAATTACCATGTTGGTAATAAACAACTCCATGAATTTTAAGGAAAGCTATCATTCATTTGTAGACATGAGAACGTGTGATGAAAGCTGGAGACAGCACTGTGTTAATCATTGCCATCTCCTGTGACAGAGTAGATCAGTGCTCACATGGTGAACACTGTTCATATTTGTACAACGTTAAGTGAATTTCAACAGCACCCGTTTCTCTGTGTCGCAAGCTTTACAAGGCAACGCCAACATCACAGCTTTTCACATCACTGCTTGAGAAACAACGGCTTGAATCTAAGGAGGTTGCCATCCTGAACGAGACAGTGTTGATGTCTGTTCAGAATAGGCACTTTTTTCTTTGAAGCAATAAATACCATAAGGCAGATGTGAGTAAAATCACATAGACGATGATCAAACTGATGTGTGAAGCAAAGTGGCTGTTAGCATTTGGTTCGCTCCAAGTGATCCGATCACAAGCAGGCAGCTTTCAGCATGTCAGTTCAAACCTAGCATTAAATATGTCTCGACATGACCTCTTGTGATCAGGTCTCACTTCCCTGATCTGCATGAAATATATACCTACATCTCTGGGAACAAACCAATATAATGTTTTTCACACAAAGGGAAAACCATCTTTATGTATAATGATGCGAAATTAACGAAAAGCCCCAAATAGTTCAGAATGTGTGAACGACAGTAGACAGTTTCTCCTAATGCAACAACTCTCAAAATGTGAAAGTCTGGGGACTTTCTCCATGTGCTTCAAAGAAGACACCTATGTTTGTTAGTGTTTGCTGTATTTGTAAAATTTTACATTGACTGTCAGTATATTGACAATGTATTTGTTGTTTGGCGGTATGATGCACTACAGACACAGAAATGGACAGAAAGAAAGAAAAATCTTAATGTCTATTTAATGCTGGATTTGCAAGAGGGCACCGATGATTCAGGATTTACTGTTGGGGTTTCACAAAGTTTGTCAGGTCACGCGATTTGTAAGGGAGTTTGCAAGATCGGATCTCAAATGTGTCCTCAGTATGTCTCGAAGGTGTTCACACCTGGACTTTGAGCTGTCCACTTGTGATTGGATCACTCAGGGACAGTGACCTGTGCTCCAGTGTTAAGTATTGTATGAAATCAAGCTTGTGGAACAAACTGTTAATCATTCTGTTAAATTTTAATCAGACAATGATGGCAATCAAACAATAAAAACAATCACTTTGTCCACTATTGTGCAGCCTGATCAGTCCATTTGTTTTATGCTCTTGTGTAAGAGGCTGTAACCTTGGTCCAAAATGCATCAGTGGAATTGAACATTATTGCATCTATTTTGCTCCAGTGAGCACACACTGTTCACCTTCCAAGCCGAGCTTCTAGTGATGATTTAAAAAAAGGATTTACCCGCAAAGCATATAAAAGACACGAGAACTCAGTTCGCTCTGTTTTCTGTCACAGCAGACTGAGGCAGGTGGTGACTTTGCAAAGACCGCCTACAAAAGCTGGAAAATGCTGTACACTTATCACATCCCTGCAAAAGTAAACAACAGAGAATTTAGGACAGAGGTGTAATTTGGACGAGACAGTATGCTAATGTGGTGTTTAGCAGACAAGAAGAGCTTTGCCAAACACGCATATCACAGGGCAAAGATTGCCTCCTTGTGTTTTATTGATTTCATCCTTTGTGTTAACCCAGGCATTGATTACACCATCAAATAATCAGCTGTGTTGCCGCTCGCATCTGATGCAGCGGAGTTGCCAAACCAGATCTGTCTGCATCACCTGAAAAGACTGAAAAGCCATTCACTTATCAACTCATCTGGGTGTAATATTACACTAAGGTGTGAGAGAGCGAATGTTGCTGTGCCTGTGCACCTCAGCTTCCTGATGGCTCAATAGGACATTGTCTTAACACATTTCTGCACTGTGTGGTTTCCTTAATCAGAGCATCAAGAAAAATAGCAGTTTTACGTTGAGGTTAAATTCCCTGAAGTAGTTTATTCTGTGTGAAATCTGGCTCAGGAATAGACTGTTTTCTCGCATGTTGTAGATTATGAGCCATGTTTGCTGTCTCTGGAAGGTCTTTTTCTTAATTTGTTCTGACACTTTGTACCACAGACTGAAATATCTCAACAACTTGACTTAAACGAGGGGACACCTTTAGCAACCTTTTCTCAGTACAACATAAGGCTGGGCCTTCTATACGATATACTGTGTGTATACAATATATATTGTTATCGTGATATGAGACTATATCATCTTAGATTTTGGATATCATTATATTGTGATATGGTGTAAGTACTGTCTTTTCCTGGCTTTGAAGGCAACATCACAATAAAGTGATGTCATTTTCTGAACTTACTAGAACTTACCTTGTTCTAATTCTTGTACTTATATTCCCATTGATGAGGATTATTTATCAAAATATCAATATGGAGGCCCATAAATATAGTAATTCTTATGAAGTGCTTTTGAGGACATTTCAAAACACAGATATATATTGTGTATTGCAATATAGCCTAAAAATATAGCAGGATTATTTCAGGACCGTATCCCCAGCCCTACTCTCTCCCTCTATATGCAGAGCTGTGGCAGTTCGACAGCTCCTTCAGCCATGTGATCATCTCACCCAGGTGCGAGATGAAGTGCTTCAGGTGTCCTCACTCGGCCAGCTTTACCTTGTAATCTTGTCTTAAATTACTCTTGTATTATTTAGTTACTTATTCTGTCCTCCTGCCACTGCTACAGCCAAAATCCCTCTCCTGGAAATCAATAAATGAAAAGATTATGTTATCTTACATTAATAAAGGTTGTGCCTTGAAGTGGCCCTCAAACTCAAATACTGATTGGAACAAAGGACAAAGGCCACATTGTAGTGCTGCTGACCTGCTCTGAGAGGGACAGCACACACGCACGCACGCACACACACACACACACACACACACACACACACACACACACGCACACGCACACACACGCACTGGTTAATGCAATAATAAAATGGGTTCAATGTAACTCAACTGCCAGACGTTACTCTCTTTCTCTACCAATACACACATATACACATGAAGCTCAGTCTAGTCATTGTGGTGAGTAGCGCTCAGCCTGTAAAAACATTTGCATGACGTCCTCTGTGACGCGTGGAGCCACAGTATCTTGACCTCTGCGGATTAGAGTTTGGACTTTTGTTGTTTTGTTTTTTTCCCCATCTTTATGTAAATGCAGTTCTAAATCACTTGAGTGCCTCTTTAAAGCGCGACACATTGGACTCCTTTGACACATACAGTTGCCCAAATGAGAGCTGGTGTCCGAGTTACCCCGAAAGAAGGAACAAAAATGTAAAGTTGCTGTGTCAGCGCCAACAGGACTAAGGATTCTCTCTGTCTGGTATTGAAAATGACACCAATGCTAATGCATGACTGTGTGTAATGTCATTCCAGGTGCACCTGCAGACCCAGCAGGAGGTGAAGAAGAGGATGATGGGGATGGCCCTTCATGTGGTGAAGACCGACGGGGTGCTGGCTCTTTACAATGGCCTCTCTGCCTCGCTTTGTAGACAGGTGTGTGTCTGTGAGATGTCCCAGTCTGTTCTTGAGCCTGTGTGTGTTGTAATGTTGGTTAGATTGTCATTTGTATAAAAAAAATAGATAACCTACATTTAACCAGGTGGGTCCCAATGAAGGAAACCTTTGTAACAAGGAAGACCTAGCAAAAAAAAGAATTTCAGGCAAATGATACAAAGTCAGATGAAAGATACTGTACTGAAGCAGGTAATGATACCAAAGTAAAGCTAAAGGAGGGGAGAGAACATGCACGATTAAGAATAGGGTCAGCTGCTGTAAACACTACAATAGTCTCGGATTGTACCAGAGATATCAGACTTGCTGTGGTTTGGAGGATTTCATCAGCACTATGAAACAGCTACTCACTCTTCTCCTACTGAGTTTGACCATTTTTATTGTTAATCTCATCTGCAGTCAGCAGTCTGTGTCTAGATCATCTACTCCAATAGATGATTTTAGTATCCTTTTTATAACACACAGGGAGATTTCGTAGCGTATACTGATGTAGACACTGACTGGTATGACAGAATGTAGAAAGTCTGCATTAGAATAAAAAAAAAATAACCAGGTTTATGTTATACATATTGTTTGTTCCCAAATGTCTCCAACAGTGTTCAAATGCAGAGAAATCAACAAGTTTACTCTCCTTTAGTTCTTTCAGGATAGGGAAGTCAGCAAACAAGACTAAAGTTAACATGAATAAAACTCTCCTCTCCTCTCTTCTCTTCTCTTCTCAGATGTCTTATTCACTCACCAGATTTGCCATCTATGAGACAGTGAGGGATATGATGGGCAGCACAGGCCAGGGCCCCATGCCCTTTTACCAGAAGGTCCTGCTGGGAGCCTTTGGAGGTGGGAACACACACACAAACACACACGCGCGCACACGCGTTGTGTTTACACCCCCCCCCCCCCCAATAACATGTAAACATGCAGTATCACAGCCTGGGATTTGTAGCCAACAACAGTTTTCTGCCAACAGGTTTCACTGGTGGGTTTGTCGGCACGCCAGCAGACATGGTGAATGTCAGGTAACACCCCATGAGAATGTCCAAATTCTCATTAACATTTTCAGAGTTTAAATAACACTTGACAAGCTGTGGTTAGGGTCTTGGCCCGGGCCTGAGCATCATGTACTGGGATCAAAAGTTCTGAAATGTTTCTGCTTCTAGGATGCAGAATGACATGAAACTACCACCAGAACTGAGGAGAAAGTGAGTATTGTGACTTACTCAGTTTAAAATGTTTGGTTTAAATGTTCGAATTATCCTAACTTGAACTTGAATGTGCTTTTTTTTGTCTTTAAGCTACAAACATGCCATCGACGGGCTCTACAGAGTCTTCAGAGAAGGTAAATCTCAAGCAATGTAGTGTATGTAACGTCATGTAAGTCACACGGTGTCATCATGTCTGACCTCTGACCCCTGTGTACTGTCCCACAGAGGGTATGAGGAGACTGTTCTCAGGAGCCACCATGGCCTCCAGCAGAGGAGCGTTGGTCACTGTGGGACAGGCAAGTCACAGTACTACGTGATGGGCTGATGTTTATGATCAGGAGCTTTTGTTTTAGATATCACGGGTATAACATTTGTAACTGAGGTGTTATTGACAAAATTCAGCTGCTAAATGTGGCTTTCCATCTCCTGCGTTCCACTGCATTCACGTTCCAACACTGCAAGTATGATCATCTGCCTCCAGACGTGGTTGCCAGTAATGGAGTAGGTAATGATAGCTAGCTAACATTAGCTGTTTTTTGCTTCAAGTACCATTGAGCAGCGCTATCATTAGCAAGTACACAAACTGGCACAAGTTGGCAACAAACTGGCAACCAGTTGACAGGGCTCCGACACTCAAAAAAATACATTCAGTTTTATAGCCGCTTCTTTCACAATGTAAGTCTCTCTGGGCAACTGTGCATGACAAGACGTTGTTATTACACAGTTTGGCCACTAAGAAAACTGGCTTAAAGCCTGGCACTTTGACCTTGTCTTTTTTCCACTAACTGGCACCTACCAAGACTATTGATCACTGATGAAACACAGATACCACCTGATACCAGTGTTATACTATTGTCTGACAAACTTTGTAAGAAGCTGGAACCAACCGTCAGAATTCTGAATATGAGATAAACAAAACGATAATTTTGGACCTAGCAAAATAATTTACATTTTTTTATTTAAAATTGCTAATTCACAATCATAATGTTTTTAGGAAAAGGGATACTTGTATTCTTCACTTTTCTTCAAGCGCTATAGATGTATAAATATTTTGATGTAAAATATATTATGATTTGTCTACATTAAAATGCTATCAATTTGCCCTTTAAATACCTGCTCGTTTTAAAGAGACCCAAGGGATTCTCTGGCCAGTGAAGAGCAATTATTCAACCCTGAGCTAACACAATTACACTTTGGATTGATTCTTCCTCTTCAGTCATGTAAAATTCAGAATCCCTCTAAAAGTCCTGTAATAAGATCATGGAATCGAGTAAAATTAAAAGTTAATTCATTCATCAATATCAAATCAATCTCCAAGATGAATAGGCTACTTTTCTAAATGGTTCCACTGAAACAATGCATTATGTATTATGCATTAATCTACATAAACTCAACATTACTTCACTTTTTATGGAGCCTGTGTAGGCAAGCGTATCCAATGGGTTCAGACTGTAGCACTGATACAACTGTTCACATCCAATTAGTCAAAAAATGGATCCATATAACCTAAGTATTCATACTGAATGACTGTAGGCCACACACACACAAGGACAGAAGAGAGTACGCTGTGTGTGCATACAGCCTTGGTCTGGAGGTGTTCATTGAGAAGCTGCTGGTTATCAGTACGTTTGGGAGCAGTTACCTTAGCAACAAGTGAAGCTGTTCAGAGTGGTCACCACTGAAAATCCATGGCTGCGTCATAAAGAAAACATTTGTTAGATGAAAAATTAATACATGCCCCCGAGTTCAGGATTAGTCATCAATTTTTTAAAAAGATTTTTCAGACAGTTACAAACTCTGAAATACCATTTAAAAAAATTACTTCAATCTACTTTCATGCCGCTGTTGGCCCTGATACTGGTGTGTAGGTGAGATATGGACCGAGACATTTGTGAAAAAACACTAATACATCAGTTTTTACTATAGGGGAACTTTGAAGCTTGAGGCTAAATTTGCAGGTGGCTTCCGCTGGCAAAGATAAAACACAGAACATATTCATGTAGTCGGGGAGTAATAATCAGCCCAGATTGTTAGTGTCACCATCAAAATGTCACAGATCTTCCCCCTCCATTTCCTCCGCTCCTTTAGTTGGCGTGTTACGACCAGGCCAAGCAGCTCGTCCTGGGAACAGGCATGATGGGAGATAACATGCTCACACACTTTCTGTCCAGCTTCATTGCTGTAAGTATCCGCTTGTATTTGTGTGTCCTGGGAGTCAGTGGTAGGTTTACGGGGCTCTTCTGTGCAGTGATGAACTGTTCCTCTGCAGGGAGGCTGCGCTACAGTCTTGTGTCAACCTCTGGACGTGCTGAAGACGAGGCTGATGAGCTCAAAGGGAGAGTACACGGTGAGTGGATCCGTCTCTTTTTTCGTTGCTCCCCGGAGCCTTTCATTCCTCTGTTTCTGCCCATCCATCTTCTTTACTTACCCTCTGTCTCTCTCTTCTCAGGGGGTGTCGCACTGCTTGCGAGAAACTGCCAAGCTGGGTCCGCTGGCGTTTTACAAGGTAAAAACAATTTTATAGGCAATATTTAAACACCAGTGTGGTTACTTAGTGCCACTTTTTTAAGTGGATGTTCTTTATTACAGGTTTTCATTATTATCTCACCTTTTTGAATCAAATCCAGGATCGTCTTCTGATGCGTTGTTTCACACCGACCAGTCAGAGTAGAGCTCATGATTTCTGAAAAGAGACTGTTGTCGCTGTTGAGTTTTTCAGATGAAATTTTGGTGCCATTATATTTCAGAGAACTCTGTAACTCAAACCAAATGAAACTAGGTGGATAAACAGCATGACAGATAAGAGGAAAACCACATCCACTAATCCAGTGCCATTTTGTTGTTGTTGTTGTTGTTGTTGTTGTGGTTGTCGTCGCAGGGTCTCGTCCCCGCAGGGATCCGCTTGGTCCCTCACACAGTTCTCACCTTCATCTTCCTCGAGCAGCTCAAGAAGTACTTCGGCATTCGCATCATCTCCTGAGCGCGCCCTTTGACCGGCCACTCTTCAACCACCCACCGACACTGCCGCTCACAGCGCCCCATCATCGCTCTGCTCTTGGCATTTAAAAGAACATAAGGGAACAAAGGGAGTCGCGCACAGCTTATCACAGGCTTGTGCATGTTTCCTTCTCCTTTTGCGCTACCTCTTATCTCACTACCAGGAGCGAAATGATTCCGACTATTATGAGAACTTCTGGAAGGGATGAATACTGGAATTAACAGACCATCTCCTTCTGTCACTACAGATGATCAGTAGGATGCTAGGAAAAGAAGATGCCATGTAAAGGTGCTGCTCTGGGGTTCTTAGAAGAGAGGAGATTAGAAGTAGCTCTTGCAGATGTTTGATAGAGTTGTCCAGTTTAATTTCAGGTACGGTTAGCAAACGTACGTGTAAGAAGTTTTTAAGATTAAGTGTTAATTTTGATTTAAGGAACAATTCATCTGTCACGTTGACGGCAGACTAAACGATGACTTCAACCAATTCCAGAGCAGATTTTGTGATTTATGCAGTGCAATGACTGAGGCCTATAAAGTTTGCGCCAGGAATGTGTTTCCTTATTCGTCATTTACAAAACTTTTATTATTGTCATACAACCTCGATTCCAAGTTGGGATGCTGAATAAAACATAAATAAAAACAGTTTAACTGTTTAACAAAGTGTTCCGGAGCCCATGCGGAGCCCAAAGTGGGGCATGAGGGCCTCTCTGCGGTTCAGATAGGCCCACCAGATGTTTCTAGAGAAAAGTCATAAATTCCATAGGTTGCAAAATTCTTACACCTTACATATTGCAACTTTAAATAATTAGGATATAAATGTCTGTTTATGCTGTTTTATTTCGTAAGGAAAACTTCTTGCTGGAGTGACACTTTTTTAGTCAGTTGGGATCCTAGTGCCATGCTGCATCTTAAAAAGAGTTCAGAACAGGTGGCCCAGACCTGCTGTTAAGTTTCAGTTCTGGCCCTCAAGGGGAGAAAGTTCGGGCTCCCCTGTTTTATACACTCATGTGTATTGTACACTGTGAACCTGAGCTCATCCCTGCTTGTGAACGACCGAGCCTTTCGAGGGTGCCCCTTTCACACCCAACCGCGATACTACCACATGTCACCAATGAACCCGTTTACCCGTTGAATGTTACAAACAGGTGTTTTTGGAGGATTTCACAACTTTCTCAGTTTTTTCGTTGCCTCTGTCCCAACTTGTTTTAAATGTGTCGCTTGCATCAAAGTCAGGAAAAATGACAATGCCAATCAAGTTGATGAGGTAGAGCATTGAAATATATTGTCGTGTTCTCTACTGTTTTCAGGTGAGTTTGTATCAGAAGGATTAGCAAATGATCTGTTTTCTTCATGTTTTACACAGCGTCCCAGCTTCAGAGGTAGAGAATGCAAACGAACACAGTGGAGCCTTGTCAGCAGTGCCATTCTTTTCCTAAAGCGGTTTCCTTATCTTGACTGAACAAACTGTTACTCAGTCGGACAGTAACCATTCCCAACAAATGTGGTGACCAAATGTGATGCACCCTGAATTTAGCAGAGATGATTCATTGTTTTGCTTTTTCTTCGCTAATTTAATATATTAGAGCTGGAAATAAAATACTAGCATGTCAAAACGTCGTTAACCTTTACCGGATTCTCCTTGATGTCATTCCGATCCTCTTTCATCATTTCGATCTCAAAGCTTTTGGAGAGGAGGACCAAGCTCGTTTGTTTCGTGTGTTTTTTAAATAAGGCGGGAGTTCAGCTTAAGCAGTGAAGCAGAGAGAGTTGATGGTTTAAGTTCTCATGGAGGTACATTTTGGCAGTGGCTCCTCTCGTTTTTCCAGTCCCAGTGAAATTCTGTGTGACCACTTGATCTCTTAAAAGTTTTTATTGTTTTGAATAGAGATGCCTGTAGAGAACTGCTGCACCTTTAAGGTGTATATGTAGCATTTCCATCCTTAATGTCACTGTGTTTACCTGAATGCTATGACTCAGGATGCCACTCTGATTCATGAGGCACTTTACTGACTCACCTGCTGCGTAGAAACATACATGCTGCATACTAATCCATGTTCTGAGAGTAGAAACGGAGATGTTTTCACATGTTTAGAATAATGTTAGTGGTTCAAATTTATTCAAATGTTTTGTGACTGTTTTTCAGTCCAATGATGAGTTTCATGGTTCACCAAATACACTATTCTGATCTGTGCCTGCTCTGTTGACAGTCTTAGTCAAGTCATGTTGCCTTACAGTAGACGTCCTCCAGGGGGCAGTGTAGTTACGTGCGTACCATGCCAACGACCTCAATGATCCTCTTTTGAGCATCCCGTCAAGCCCTCCACCTTCATCCCACACATTGATAAAAGATAGCCACATACTGAGAGATAATGACTGTGTATAACTGCATGTTCGTATGTCCATAAGTGTTCCTCAGTAATGTGAGGTACTGTAGAGCAGCCATAGACAGTAATGTTAACCCCAAACTTTACTCACACGCACAGAAATGAAACTGGAGGCACCCGCATTTGTGGGTGCTGTATTTTGTAGATCACTGACTAATGATTTTTTAATTAAAATACTAATGTGAAAACATGAGTTTTTGTGTTCTTTGACAGTCTGCTTTGTTAAACGGTAACTCCACCAACTTTACACATTACGTGTGTTTACAAGGTCTCTGGGAGTACTGCTGCCCTTGTGGAAAAAGAAGTAAAAAGCCTTTTGTCGCCGCAGAGGAAGATGCATGTAATGTGATAAACCTTACTCTAGTGATGTCACTAAGATGGCTAAGTTGCATATTAGGCAATACGCATGAATTTGAGTCGAAAACACTCAAAAGTCAACTGAAATTATCAACAAAATGTGAATAAATAGACAAAATAATGTTGCAGAGATAACCTCTGAAGTTAGCAGCTCCCCCCAGTCCAAAGCTTCTGTGCTAGAGGTATAAACAAAGACCCTCCCCTGGTCCTGAGCTCCCAGCCACATCACAACTGCCAATCAGGCAGCTGTTCTCTTCACCAGCAGTGACACAGACACATTAATTAATTAAGTAACTATTAATTTCAGACCCTCAGGAACAGGATCCATCCTGCTGTTGTGGCGATGAATCTTTTGATGAAAGCTTTTTCAGGGCAGGGCCGAAGAAGCATAACACAATCGCTTCCTTTTAGATTAACTTTACATGTGGACTACCGATGGAAACCTGGTGATGACACTCTTCATTACTGTGAAAGTATGGCTGAAAACTATGCAGGAGTTTTAGATACCTTTGTTGGCACTACACTTCTCAGTATGTCTTAGTACTTTTCCACCGTGACTGTGAATCAAGCTTCACCCTCCTTCATCAGAGCAAGGACGTATCTTAATGTTCGGCCCACCAGCCTCTCACAGGCTGAAGATTCTCAGAATTACAGCCTCCCAGCCGGCTCCATCAAGCAGCACCGTCCATAGTTAAATGGTAGCAATCAGCCGTAATGATGAATGTGCGACTCTGCCCCTCTGCCTCGATGAACTTTGCTGTCCGTTCCTTTATTAACACTATCCATCACATGCACAGCATTAATGGCTGTGACCACCTACCTCTACCATCACATGCATGTGTGGGAATTCATGAGCCGTATGTCTCTGCATGCATGTGTGTCCGGTGATGAGGAGGATCAGGCCGTAGGACGACTTGCGACACTCCCGACTTGAGAAATGTGCGCTCCTTTCAGGAGGAAACTAACTCATTAACCACGAGGCACTGCAGGTTCTGTGTCTGTAAGTATGTCGTCCTTTCACAGACTATACACTGAAATTAAGGTTGTTACAAACACATGCGTGCAAGGACAACTGAGACTAACCTCTTGAGTTTTTGAGAGTACTCTGGAAAAGAAAGCGCGTTGTCAAGGACAGTCGACAGTGTCAGTGCACTGAAAAATGATTCCCAGGCAGAGAGCAGGACGTATTTCTACGGCTTCTTTTTGACTAACTACTTTGAATAATTCTCTATGTTCAAAGCACCGACTTTGTATTCTGTGTATTCTTCCTTGACATTTGTGAACGATATTCTGTACCGCAGCCTTTTCATTCATTCATGCAGGCAGTTGACGGGAACATCGCCCTGGGGGATAATGAAATACCAAATCAGATCATACAACAGCAAAGCGATGGGGCAGGAGCGAGAGAAATCCAATTGCAGATAAAATAAATGTAATTCAAAATGTAATAACATTTCTCTGATGCAGCATGCGATCTGCGAAGTAACTGCTAACCAAAGTTCTCGAATAAGTGTAGTGCGATATTTGCCTCCAAAATATGGCAAAAATAAAAATACTCAAGAAAAGTACAAGTACCTCAAAGTTGTACGTTAAATACACTTGAAGCTCACACTCAGCTACATGTCATCATGTAAAAAGACATCACATTTCCAAATCTTTTCAATTCCTGTTCTTTAACGTCATCCTTTTCTCATTTGCCTGCAAGACAATGAGAAAAAAGAAAGAATTAGAAAAAAGAATTGGAGCGATTAAACCTTCCCTTTTCAAACATGTGTTGGAGCTCCAAACCTCACAAAAGAAGACCTTGTTAGTGGAACAAACATTTGCTCCGTGCCATAACACAACAAAGGTAAGAAGCGACATTAATTGAATGGAGACGCAGGTTTTCTTTCTCCTCAAGGCTTTGACTTCATCGTGTTCGTGTGAGAGGCTGTAAACATGCGACGCGGTGACGTGGTGAGAGTGGTTGATAAAAAGTTCTTCTGCAGAGGCAACTGTGCCCCTTACCTTCAGCACAAAATAACACAAACTCTCACAGCCGTGACTCTCCTGACATCATACTCATGCAGGTGCACAGCGTTGACAGTATAACTAAGCCTAACAAAAGGCTTTATACTACTTTCACTGCTTCTTTCACATATGCAGAAGTACACCCCGAGACCTGTATACACACTTTCTTGCGTAGAATTTGTGGAGTTACCCTTTAAGAGCTGTGGTAATGACACAAAAATGACAACTTTCATCTACAGAATGTTTAATCTGATATCTCTCCTCTAACACTGAGGCCCGTTACCACGGCTACCTTGTAATGACTTTAATTAGCATCACAACAAAGACACATCTATTCTGCACGTTCTAATGATCTCATTAAAAACAAATTAATTAATTGTCTGTTATCTATGGAGTATGATGAACCGGATGTTTTCAGTCATCAGTCACAGCCAGCGGTTGAAACGATCAGGTTAGCATTAGCAAAGCACTTCTCCTGTCTGATCGGCGGGAGATGAGGCAGATTATCGTGACTTCCCCACCGCAACGAGCGTGCAGGGGGCCGCGATCAATAGACTGCCCGACAGAGATGTTATAAATCTTAAGCCAGGTTTCCTTTAACATCATTAAGATGGTTAATGAGGATGCTTTGCACGGCCAGGCGAACACGCTCTGAAAGCATCTCATACAGCTGGTGCCCTTTTTGTTATTTCTGCACCAAACGCTTAAACAGTCCACCACTGCACTGGACCACTAAACAAAACAGGAAGTGAAAAATCTTATTCTATTTCAGTTCATCCTTACTTTCTAAGATGTGTTCTTTCTTTCACATCACGTCATAGCAGTTTTTATTGTGGAATGTCGTTTATTGTTTTTCTTCAATCGATCTAATGTGACCATTAATGAGTGTGCTGGACTCCAAATAAACACATGTATCCATGTGGCTGGAGTGAACCTGACACATGTCTGCCGCTGTTGACAATGCAACAAATTGTAGCCCCCTGTATAAAACACAGAGGGATGAAATGTGCCACTCACAGGATGTGAAGTAGTTCAGGAAGTTATAGCTGCAGAGGTAGAAAACAAAATAACAGACACAAACACAACTGGAATAGTGCGTGTCAGTTATTGTGAGACTGGAGTATGAGAAATGCCAGGGAGCCGTGTAACTGAGTTATTTCCCCCTGTTTCACACACACACACACACACACACACACACACACACACACACACACACACACACACACACACACACACACACAAACCGGAAGACATGCTTCGCCTCACACCTGCCTCTGCCAACAACAGTGTTATGAATTGGGTGTGAAACAGGAAGAAAATTCTCAGTCTGACACAGGCACATTACATTTATGCTGGGAGGAATTTATGAAAGATCATAACTCAGCCTCTGACTGTGGGGCAAACATGGGCTGAGCTGCATAATGCAGATGTTTGCCGGCATCGAGTGTGTGTGTGTGTGTGTGCATGCATGCATACAGGCAGGCAGTGTGGATGTCAGTGTGAGTCAGAAAGAGTTCTCCTCTGATCAGTGGGGTTAAGATAAATATCGGGCTTTGTGGTTTACGACCCGGGAGATAATCCCTCTTGACCCGGCTCCACAAACTGATTGCCCTCATGTCACCAAATCAAAAACAACTGTCAAGGGCTCGAAGACAAATGGTGTCGGTGCGGTGTAATTACCTGTCTTCTCTTGTGTGACACATTCAACCCTGAGTGTCTGTGTGAGTGTGTGTGTGTGTGTATGCGTGTGTGTGTGTGTGTGTGTGTGTGTGTGTGAAGGTTGGTGGTGAATTAGTGTGTTGTAGGTGTGGGTGAGAGCATCACAATGGATTAAGGAGATTGGGAGAAAAGAGGAGGGTTGTTGGGTGTTTTATATATATATATATATATATATATGTGTGCCTGCATGTCTGTCTCTTGTGTGGAAGGATATCGAGGCCTGATCTATGAATATCATCTGTGTTCTGTTAGGTTTCTGTCTTCAGCGTGACTGAAATGATGTGCGTCTGGGAAACTTTCATCAATAACTTCAAGACGTTGTTTCCCTGCTCTCCCTCCCTCTGTTTCACTCACATGTCCTTCAGTGCTCATGATTACTTTCGATTCTCATTCTCATGTGTGGAAGAGATACAGCAATTCAAGAAGGCCCTATTAAAGCCGTGTTTCATAGAAATGTGAAGCGACGGGCAGACATGTGCCAACTGGGACAAAGACAAACAGCAGATCATTTGCATACATGCATATGATGACTCTCATTTTCTGTCTGTTTGGTTTTCGGATTCACGTTTACATCAAAGGCACCCGGAATTAACTGGAACCGGCAAGAGCTTGAAACAATGATTTAAAAAAAACACCATTTAATTTCCCAGGAGGATAATTCCACGTATAAGGGTTGAAGCCTTGCTCGGGAATATTTATTTATTTATCCGGTATAGGGCTCTGCAGATCTCAGATGGTTTTCGGGGTGCCTGCCTGCTTACTCATTCTGAATCCTCATCCAGTGGCCTCCTGTACCATATAGGTATTACCACAGGGAAATGCTATAGGGGGGACAGATGAAAAGCTGTTTCTCTCCACTTTAAGAAGAAATACTGGAAATCAAGACATGCAGCCATGCATTTACACTGAGGCACATATTCATAGGTTCACAGTATCTACAGAGAGACAAACTTGATGTTGTGTTTAAACTTCCTGCAAATTTGATTGCAACTTTTCAGGGAAATTGCAGATAAATTAATCAAATGGAGCAGATGGTTACAAAGAGTCTTATTATTTGGAAGACGCGCAGCTGCCATCTGCAGATCAATTGCCCATACATCTTCATCAACTGAAATCGTCACAACCAGCTTCTGTAACGTGTGATCACAGCTGTCCGTCTGTTCACAGCAGGATTCATTACAGACTGTGAGTTGTGAAGTGACCAGTTTAATGAAAAACTCACAATTGGTGGGCGTAAAAGTGTTACTTTTATCCATAGGAAGTTGTCAAAAGTGTGGTTAAAATGAGATGCTGTGCAATATAAATACACTTGTTCTACTAAGACGGTAGCTCTGATGTCACTGGGCTTTTCTTTCACTCATGAAGTTTGAATTTATATAAACATGCCAGGTTCAGATTCCACCACAAGAAGTTATGAGTGAAAAAAAAATGTATGCACATATCTCATGTATTATTTTCTTTATGCTGTTTTTATTTCTTATGAGTTAAAGGGATATTCCGGTGTAAATTTAATCCATGGTCTAAATCACTGTGAAACTGTGTTAGACTCCCTCTCGAGAGATCAAGTTAGCAGACCGCTAATTTACGGAGTTTTATCAACCTCAGAAACGACCGCACGACAACAATACACTGCAGTAAATGGATCCAAATATAATCTGCCACCAAAAAGCCACAAATAATGCTCAGAACAGCACCAAACTTCAGCAACAGTACAAATAGGGTCTCAGCACATAGTCTGGGGCATCTAACCTCCGCTAGCTTAGCTGGATTTCTACTGAAAGCTGGCAAAATTTACCACTCTTCTGCAGCAGCTTCCTGTTGACGGGAAGTCCCGACGACTCGATTACCGAGTGCAGTAGAGTTCCGCGGCTCATGGATGAAAATGTATGATTATGACTCCATGGAAAAGCAATCAAAGTTCATAAGTTTCTTACCTGCCAGTTTATAACAGTTATTATTGAGAGCGGACAGGGAAAAGAACAGAATTGAGCATTTCTAATCGCACTCGGTAATCGTCGTGTCGGGACTTCCCCGACCCGGAAGCTGATGGAGGAGAGTTGAAGTCTGTTTTTAGCTTCCCAATAGCTTCCCTAGCTAAGCTAGCGGAGGTTAGATGCCCCAGACTATGTGCTGAGACCCTATTTGTACTGTTGCTGAAGTTTGGTGCTGTTCTGAGCATTATTTGTGGCTTTTTGGTGGCGGTTTATATTTGGATCCATTTACTGCAGTGTATTGTTGTTGTGCGGTTGTTTCTGAGGTTGATAAAACTCCGTAAATTAGCGGTCTGCTAACTTGATCTCTCGAGAGGGAGTCTAACACAGTTTCACGGTGATTTAGACCATGGATTAAATTTACACCGGAATATCCCTTTAAAATGCTCGTTAAATATTAAGGATCCCCAACGATTAATTATTTCTACGTAATCAAGTCAGTCAGGATCCTAGTACCGTGTTACGTCTTGATATTACAGTAAGTGTTTGTGTGGAAGCCCATTCCAGCCTGTTAAAGAGGAAAAAATAAATTGAAACTTGATGAAAAAAAAAATCTGTAAATGTAAAACAGTTCCATGATAATTCATGATTATGAGTTTGAAAAGTCATTATCATCAGATTTAAAAAGTCAACATTTATCTCATGACTATGACTTACCATGGGAACTTCCTTTTTTCATCCATTTCTTTTCTTTGACTGGCAGAAATGGGCTTCCACATGTTTGCTTTTAGCCCGTGGCTCACGATTAACTTTCATTTTTGGCCCTCTGGTGAAAAAGGTTGGGGCACTCCTGCCTTCAAGGCACTGGACTGCTTTAAGCACAGACGAGGCTGTTACAGCTCAAGTTCAGAGGCTATTCTCATATTGAATTTCATTTTTCATGAGAACCACCTGAAGTACGACAGAGACTGAGGCAGCAATAGAAACACAATAATACCTCACACTGAAAGCCGCGTCTGACCTGTGATCCAATTTCATCTGAGAATGCTGAACCAGAGCTCAGATTAATGGATTCTCATTTACATCTCCGGGACCGGGCAAAAATAAGATCCACAGCTATCAGATTCCTTAAGCTTTTTGAGATTCAAAGCCTGTGGCGGTCATGATGGCCTCGTCAGAGAAAGGTCCTGCTAAATGCAAAGAAGCCTCGCACGCCTCACACCCTTTTCTGAATGATGATTATGGTGCAAAGTTTAAAAAAATAAATACAAGTGTTTTTGTCGAAAGTTCTGTGTTTTCCTAACTGCTGCCTTCCCATGTTGAACAGGATTATCTAAATTACATATTTGGAGGTCAAAACAAAGGCGAACACGACCCAAATGTCCGTCACGTGTCTGAAATCCTGTGTGATTTCACAACTCGGCTACATGTATTTGGACCAGGGAGGTAAATCTACTAAAGTTAATTGATGACTTATACACGGTTTGCGCAAAACCTTCCACACGCAGCGGCAATTTGTCTCCCTGCTCGTTTCCAGGAGATAATAAAAACCGAGGAAACAGTCAGGATGTACTTTTGCAAATGTTCACTCAGGAACGCTGCTTCATTCAAACACCTCTGTTGCTTCCTGAATGGCTCGTATCCATTCATGTTCCCCTGCATCCTTCTATTATCTTATCTCATCCACAAATCCCCCTTCTGCTCTGCATCACTGGTGCCTACATACAACCCCCCCGAAGACTTTAACTAGACTCTGGTTATTGATTATCAATACTGCAGGGTTATGCTGCTAATCATGAGGCGCTGACCCTGAATTGAATGTCTGTGCATTGATGCTTCACAGGGTGTTTGTAAAAAATGCAGCGTGGCATGAAAGGACACTTCAAGTGTTATCCTCTGAGATGGCACGCTAGAGGGCACTTTATCATGTTTTATCTACCACTGAGGCACCCAAGAGGGTCTGAGTCTGAGTTCACCAGAGAAAATAGGGTCTCCAGTATCATTTCCCTCACAAGTCTCACTGCTTTATCAGCATGCAGCCCACACTTCAGCACAATCATTAGCCTACAGGCCGATATTTGAATTGATACTGTGGTACTACATGGGGAAATTGCTTTGGAAATAAAATCTTGACATGTAAAAAAAAAAAAACACACAAAACTAAAGATAGGAAGACATTAAATGCACAGATCTAATGACATGTGCAGATGAAAATAGGTCACTCAGAGCTTAGATTTACCGGCAAAAATGTTGTTTCAAACACAGAGTGGGAGGAATACAGATATGACCTCAGATCATGTTCAAAATATATAAGAAAACTGAGTCATTGGTTTAAAATGTGTGTTCAGTTTCTTTTTAGTGAGTTTCTTTACATTTGAAAGTGAAAATAGCTTCAGATGAAGTAAACAAACAACACATGCCCTGTATAATTTACTGGTTGTACAAAGAGACATTTCTCTTACCCTGATTACCAAAGTTGAGCTGCTTCATCATTTTGACTTGACAAAGCACGAAAAGTACTGATAGTATCATTAAAAAATGTTTATTTCAGCCATAATGAGTGTTATTGATTACACATGTGCTTGACAAGCACAATCTCTGCATCTACAGTTTTTTTTAGTTTTGTTTTGTCATTTGCAATCAGAGTCGTTCACATCTGTCATGTCAGGTGAAGATCAGACGTAAACGCTCACATTTCAACCTTGGTGAGACACACAGTCAGGGGGATCTTCTCCTCTGATCAGCAGTCAAATGAAAACGCACTTTGCGGGGGACAACTTACAAGCGGGACAAACAACTGCAGCCGTGATGCCACCGTGACTCTTCACACAACATTATGTCACTCATCAGATATTTTAAGTTTCAGTCTTGGAGCCATTTGTTCTGCCCCTGTCAGCAGTTTTACTGACTCTGTCCACTTGCTGCTGACTGCTGACTGCAGCCTGCGCCTACACCTGTACCTGTACCTGCACCTGCACCTGTACCTGCACCTGCACCTGAACCTGTACCTGCACCTGCACCTGTGCCTATACCTGCACATGTGCCTGTGCCTGTACCTGCACCTGCACCTGCACCTGCAACTGTACCTACCTGTACCTGTGCCTACCTGTACCTGCACCTGCACCTGCACCTGTACCTGTACCTGTGCCTACCTGTACATGCACCTGCACCTGCACCTGTACCTACCTGCACCTGCACCTGTACCTGCACCTGCACCTGTACCTGGGAGCAACCTTTCAGTGACCCCTGATCCTCCTCCTAGTCCCACCTCTGCAACCTAAAGCATAATGTCTTTACTAGTTGTAAAGCAGTCTATTCATTTTTCAATATGTCTATAAATATACACAATAAAAGCCTATCACTTCTTTTGAAAATTCCTGTGAACTGTGACGAGTCCAGAACCACCATCCATGAGCCAGAAAGAAAACATTAATTGACTGATTCACATTCAGTTCGCAGCAGCAGCCGGGCTCGGACCTACGTAAAGCTGAACATATTCAGAAAAAATGTTACCAGAAGTTGAGAGGATTGCATTTCAAAATAAAGGCACGAAAAACATGACGGCAGCCTACAGAAGACAGATCAACAAGATCATGACAAACTCTTCAGACAACAATCCCTCAAAGATCAATCTCACAGATAAGCAGCAGTTTTTACTGTCGGGTCCTCTGGCTTTAGACTGCATTACATTGACAGAAAAAAGTTAAAACCTGACCCCTTCACGGAGAATTCATCCCGCTCTGGAACAGGTTAACATTTGCCTCGTCTCTCAAGGGTTCAGCAGGGAGCTCCTGCTAGGACAGCTTCAGGACTGGTGCTGCAGTTACATTCCTGTGCTCTGGACTGATCTGTTCAGCATCTGTTGGCTCTGCTCCCGCTTCCCTTCATCCCTTAATCCATGTGCAGCAAGATAATAGTAACATTGAAACATGTAACATTTCAGTGCATGTGCTGTGTCCAGGATAGGACATTTCAGATAGAGATTCACGATTTAAAGTGTTTATTGTCATATGCACAGTAAAAAACAAACCAACGTGTTTCTCTGTACAATGAAATTCATCCTTAATAATAAACTAACTAACAACTAACTGGAGGGGAGTTGGCTGGCTTTAAAAAACATATACATATACATTCATAATGCCTCTTCAGGTCTATTGATGCCTTTTTGCATTAATTCCAGACCAGGTCTCAATTATATGTCACGTAAATACAGCACTGACATATTTGCGCTATATAGATGATGTTATTGCACTTGTCTTTTATTGATTCAGAGGTGGGAACTTACAATGGAGAAATACTCTGTTATTGTACTACTGTTCTACTTTACTTTACTATTTATTTTTCTGACAACTTTTTACCCCTACTCCCTGCATTTTGACACAAATATCTGTACTATCTGGTCCTTACATTTTCAAAACAGGCACGTTACTTTAGTTTTATAAGCGCAATATGTACGAATTAGTGTCACATTCATTCCCAAACAAAGGGCAGAGTCACCAAGGTGCCCTCTTGGATGTGGTTGTGGTAGATAAAACATGACAGTTGCCCCTTCCGTGGGCATAATGCAATCAAGTGCCGTCTCTTCACAATAAATATATCAAAACTTTCTGCCCACCGGTGCGGGGTTCAACTTTGTGAACTGTATTTTGAAACTTTCCGCCGGAAGTCAGCCTCTACATGGTGGCTGCGCTGACAGGAGTCGGAGCGCGGAGCACGAACAGCGGACCATGAAGCTCCTCTCAGTCAGACGCGCGTCAGTCCACTGCGGCAGGAGCGAGGTTTAACTTGGAGAGCTAAAGAGACTAAACTAAATAAAAGTGAGCCTTGTCAAAGATGGACAGGGGCAAATATTGAGAACTTTCAAGTCCAGTCTCTCCTTTTCTTTCTCTTCTTTTTTTTCCATTTTCTTTTTGCCTGTCCGTCTCGCTGTCTTTCTTTCTTTTCTGTTTTCTTTCTTTCCTTCCTCTACTTGTTTGTTTTTTCCTCTCTCTGTCTCCGGACCCGGTCATGGTGCTGGCTGTGTTCTCTGGACTTTACCCGCGGTGATGGGCCGGGTCGGGAGATGAGCAGCGGGCGGTGTGGGGGTGCCAGGGGCGCAAGAGGAGGTCTGGACGCTTAGGTAAGAACCGTGTGTGTGTGTGTGTGTGTGTGTGTGTCCGTCCGTCCCACTCACTCCAAGACGGGCTATAACTTTCTGCTCATGTGGAGGTGTGAGTGTAGTCTTAAGACAGGACATGGAGGAGAGCGCAGCCTCAACTTTCTGAGGTGACTGTGGCGTCTCCATCCGCAGCGCAGCGTGTGTTGGCGGGGGGTGACGAGGCACTGGGTGAGGTGATGGGTCAGACATGGGGTCTAGCAGCAAGTGCTTTTTGGCTTTTATTTCGTCTGTTCCCTGAGCCAGTGAAGACCTTTGGAATAGAGCACGGGGTATAAGTGCATGTATACAGTAATGTGCTGGCTGTAACAGTGTGTTTGCTCATGATGAACGAGAGGCACATGATCACTGGAAATTGAAAAAGTTTGGAGTGTAATTAATCTCTCTCTCTCTCTCTCTCTCTCTCTCCACTGTGAGTACTGTGCTCAAGTACAGCTTTGTCAAACTTGTAACTTTACTTAATTCATTCAATTTTCATGCGACTCTATGCTTCCACCCTACTCTTGGAGACAAATGTGTGAAGGAAAAAAAAAAAAAATACTCTGAATCTGATAGTCAGGAAAATGCTGACCATCAGACCTCATTATAGGCCAGGCCACTAGTGATGCAGTGTGTACATACATGTAAATGCTGAATTTACCTTAATGCGTACTTTAACTATGTGATGTACTTAAGTACATGTGTCGCCAGATGCACAAAGTGCCATAAAATGGAGATGCTCATGTAAGGGACCCTGAAGTTGTACCTGTAGCCTACAGTACTCGAGTAAATGTACCAAGTTACTTTCCTGGTTAGACGTTCTGGTAAATGGTGATAATGGTGTGAGGGAAAAGAGTGTGACTCAAGTGTGACTTTTGGATACTTTTTTTTACAACACTGTTATTTTGTGATGGTGACATTAGCGTCAATACTGGAGCGAAATATTTCTCATTCCCCCCGAAACAACATTTCCTTTTCATGAACCCTCAGTGCCTCGTGTTGCCTTGTGATCACTGTGTAAAGGCTGCTCTGGGAAATTATCTGGAATCAGCACACAGTAGGAAATCTCTGCTGGACATCTGACTTCTGCAGAGGAGATTTATTGTAGCCCAACGCAGCTGCAACTCTGTAGTGTGCCTTCAGGGTCTGTGAGTGGACCTGCGGTCATCAGCAGTTGGTAAACAGTAGCCTATAGTGGCCACATTAGCCGTACATCACTGTCATATCTCTGTAAGGGACTGCTCGTGTGCAGAATACTGATTGAATCATATTTATTTTGTAATTAATCTGGTGACATGTGAGCGTTGTTACATCTGAATAAAATGCAACCAGTAAAATGTATTTTCATATCATGTCCCTGTTCATGTCCCTTGTCAGGCTTGTAAGGGGTAAAAAACATGGTAACGCTCCGATTAATCGCCATCTATCTGGATCATCGGTTATTTGTTTAAAGATATACTATGCATTGAGTCGGCACGTCTCCCCTCCAGCTCCAGTCGGCAGTCAGCGTTACAGAGCACGAAAAACTTAGGTCGGCTCCGCGGATCGCTGCTGCAGTGATAAACAGGAGTGAAGATGAATCCACTTTTTAATCCCAGAAGTTTAAAGTAATATTTAAGCTCTCCTCCCGATGTTAAACGTTTCAGTATCAGAGCAGAATCTGAATCTGACTCCGGGTGTTTATTCTCCACAGAGTCCGGCTGTAATCCTGAATCTCTAGTCGGCTCTAAGCAGTTGAGCAGCGGCTCTTGCCCCACGCTCGGCCCGGGGAGTTGTCTTGATAGAGTGCCCCCCAGCAGCAGAAGTCACATGTCGTACGTTTAAGTAATTTTTCAAGCAAAAATGTCAAGTACTTATTCAAGCTTTGCAAATGATGGTAAACTGATGATCGTTGAGTTTTATACTAAATGTGATGTATTCTCAGGGTATTCATGTGGGATGTATATATTTACAATTGTCCATTTCCAAAATAAACTTTACTTTTCAGTCATCAAAATCAACCAACAGAGCATGTTGCCCATCAGGAAGTTTATAGAACTGTTGCTAAAAAATGTGTAGTTTGAAAATAACTTGGAGAACTGTAAATGACAATGATCTTCACAAATCCTGACTTGATAGTCCAACAGTAGCTGTCAGTGCTGAATGAAATGTAAAACTGAAATTAAAATTGAAGACATTTCAATTTCTGTTTCTGTGTTTCCACTTTTGTATCGGTGCCTCTGCATTCTGCACCTCACTGACAGGTTCCTCCTCAGAAAGCTGAGGTGAACTCTCATCCCATTAAAAGTCCACCTCCCGCTTTAAAATGAGATGAGAGCCGCTGATGTGATTGGCTGTTACTGAATCCTGTCCCAACCTCTGCCCCAAAGTTGGTGCTTGTACCAATCTCTGGAAACCCGAGCCTTTTCTCTCCCTCTGTGTCCTTTCGCCCCCCGATCCCTGTTTTTGTCTGCTCTCCAAGAAGTAATATCCTAAGTTGTCCTGCCTCCGGGCTCCGTGGCTTCCCCAGACATCAGACCTCTCTTTTGTAATAGTATGATGACCAGAGATTTGATTTGCCTGGTCAGGATGGGCTGGCGCACATACAGGGAAGCGTTTACAAAGGAGACATATTGATTCACAGACGTTGGTCTTCAAACATGAAAGCAGGCAAAGTAAACTAATGTCTTTTTTCCATTAACTTCCTCCCCCTAACACGATCGCTATTGTCAAAAGCCCAAGGTTTCAGTGGGGAAACTTCTTTTCAGTCGATACGCAAACAAAGACAGAGACTGAAACAAGACTGGGCAAGGCTCATTCAGCAGGACGGCGGCTGGAGTCTTTGGGGGGATGTTGGAAGGAAGTGATCGCTTTGATCAATGACTTTCTGTTCATTAATAAATTGGACCACTTCCTTCTGGAAGACACTGCCTGCTCGATTAAACGTCAATGACGACACCAATACACTGAAATGCAGCAGTATGAAAATGACCAAAAACGACTTTGCAGGTGTTTAATGAGGACCAAAATACACTCAAGGATACTGAGTACCTCAAGCTCCTTCCCAGCAACACTATTCAGATAAAAATCTCTAGAATATATTCTCATGTCACTCAGGGCATCAATAAGTCATCCAGGGACAAGGAGGGGACTTTGTTTTACAAGTGTTCCAGCACTAATGTCATCCAGGTAATCATTTTTAATGGACCTGTTGTTGAACTGGAACCTTTAATCAAGACTTAAAATGCTTCACCTCCAGACACAGCGTCCTGTTTATATAAGACAAAGAACAGTTGAATCGGAGCACCTGCAGTGAAACGTCTTTCCTCCTCTTCGTGTCTTTTCCGCTGGATGAAGTCGATCTCTCCTCAGCTGTAAATTAAAGCGCATGATCCACAGGGACACAGAGTCTTTACTCATGTTCTTGCTACAGGAGAACAGTGATGTGAACACACAAACGCTCATGATTCAGTGCTGCCAGGAAACTTGATTCACTGTCGCCGTCTTTTTATCTGCAGACAAACAGAGGCTTGGTATGTGATAGTGCCATATTTGATGAAGTTTAAGTAAAGACAACGGCGGCTATCTCCAAAATCTGTAACGTATCCATTAGTACACGGTCCACTACAGTCGGACCAGAACAGACTCACAAGAGACGGATGCACATAGGAAGCAGAGGTCAGTTTCGGACATGTCCAGAAAGAAAAAGAAGGTTTATGTAAATGCTGGTCTTGCATATTTCATGCATACTTTCTTTTGTTAGGCTCCTCTCTATGATCTCTCTGTTAATTATTCATGAGGGTGGGTTGAGGTATACAGGGCGAGCGAATACGCAGGAAGCCTCACATTAGTCACTCCCCTGCACACAACATCACCGACAAACACAAACACAGACACACACAGACACACACACACACACACACACACACACACAGGAGCTTGAACTTACCTTACACGTGCATGCGTACGTCCAGCGGCAGCAGCTACAAACCTAATTCAAAGGTTCCCTCCCTGATTTGTCACCCATCCGAAGCGCTGGGTCGGCTCCCAAATCTTTCAATTTCCTCCCCAGCCGCTGTTGGTGTTGTAAAAACTCAACATGAAGTACGAGGAGATTTTGAACTTTCGCCGTGAGCTGGGAGGAAATTTGGGGATTTTCTACACTTTCTGCTGTCCTTTGTTAAAGCAGTGTTACTTTCTGGAGAGAGACAGCCGATTGTCGAGTCTCATCGCCAGGTCGTCAAGCACGCCTCAAAGCTCCTAACCCAAAGCATCAGTGTTCAGCAATCAACTGTCTTTCTTCAGAAAGTTCATTTGTTGCCCTTTGTTGGATTTTGTGTGCATTTGTTGGAAGTTAATTTTTCAGATTGTTGGTCAAAAATCACATTCAGATGATGTCTATTAAAGCAGCTATGGGGAACTTTCAGATTTAGATGATTCTGGCAGCCCCGTGGACAGAAGCGGTCGGGTAAGAACCTTGATCGGCTTGTGTTTGCATTTGTTTAAAAAAAATGTGAGTGAAAGAAAAAAGCAAGGTATTTATTTCCTCTGTCAAGAAGGTTATGTTTTCCTCCATGTCTGTTTGTTTGTATGTTGGTTGGCTGGTTTGTCGGCAGGCTTACACAAAATCTACGCAACAGATTGACATGCAACATGGATGGAGGATGGGTCTTGGCCCAGAATGGACCCCATTGCACTTTTGATGCGGGTCTGAACAAATGGAAGGATCCAGGAATTTTCTTTACATTGAAAGATTTTTCAAAATGTTACTAATTTCTCATGGATTATTAACAGGTCTTAATGAAAGAAAAAAAAGGAGGTGTATTTAGGTGGCAGGTATCCACGAGTGAGTACAGCAGTACTCTACATGGTTAAGCAGTTATGGGAGGTTTGATTAATTTTATAAATACTTTGACGGTCAAACTCATACAGAGAGTTTGATATAAGATCAGGTTTGACTGAATTATAAAGAGGACTATTGGGCCTTGGCAGAGGTACGTGCCCTACTTAGTGCCATTCCAGTATTACTTATTGATTATTATTATTATTTTATTTTTCCTTAAAATCAGCTTGCAGGATGCAAGGCTATGTGAGTGATGTGTTAGATTGTATCAGCAACATGAAGACACAAATGACACTTTATTGTAGTGCTTTACCACCAGCTGACAGAGCAGCTTCTTTCCTCAGAAGGTGACGCTTCTCATTTAATCCTCAGCACTCCGCCATCATTTTTAAAACTTTTAATTAATTTTCTGACTTATCCAACCCAGTGACGCCATTACTGATAACTATAATAACTAAAAAGAAATAGCTGTTCTACTCGCTGATAGTCTCGTCGGCTTATGTTGGAATTATAGAAGCATCAGTGTAAAATGTTTCATAGAAGTTCCTTGCATTACATTTGATGATCAATCGTTCAGTCTTCATCTGAAGAAGCCCCAGTATTCGGTTCTTTGTCATGAGTGTAGTAAGCGCTGTGGTGTGACAGAGCAGGATGTTGACGGGTGTATCGTGTCTGTGTGTGTATGTTTTTTATTCATGGCTGTTCAGAGAAGGTCTGCTCTATAAACACAATTGTTTATTTAATCAACATTGACCCAGGCTGGTTTCTGACGCATGCTGTGGTCACAGACACACACACGCACACACACACACACACACACACACACACACACACACACACACACACACGAGCAACAGATTGCCCCTGTCTGGTTAAACAGAGACATTTTATCTGTCAGCTGAATTCACTTTCATTAATATCCCCAGTCTGCTGCTGATGTCATCAGCGTGAGACACCCCTGTGGCTAATTAATCAAGCAAATGGCTGCGGGGCAGCGGGACATGAGGCATCACAGATGTGGTTAATTGCTGATTTTTCTCTATGGATATAAATGTTAGACTTCTACTATGTCCTCGTAAAATACACAAGTAAAGTTCTTGGTCGAAAACGTGCGTTGCACACAAAGAATCTCTCTCACACATACTAACATTTTACTGCACGTATAACTGAGTTTGCTGTTCTTGCAGTCTGTAGACAAGTAACACATATATGTTTATATTTTACACAGGACATCAGAGAAGATGAATGTTCATATTGCAAATTCAATTAAAGGGGCAACATGTATGAATTTTTGTCGAAAACATTAAAAGACCTCGCTAAATTTTCAAGAAAGGGAATACCACGCTTGACATTTTGACATCTATGTACCATGTTGCAGAGATATCTACTAAAGTTAGCATGCTAACTAGCTAGCTCTGGCCCATCCTGGTCCAAAGCTCCTGTGCAAGCTGTGTAAAAACCAAAACTTTAGCTGCACGGCTAACTAGCAACTAACTAGTTAGTTAGAAGCAGTTAGCGGTTACTCTAGTGATTAGGTGCCCTCTATTTATATTGAGTCGACAGCATCTATCAACTAAGCCTACACTTTGACACTTGATTTTGTCCCCTAATCATTAAGAGCTTAGTTATAAACTCAAAACTCATGATAAGTGTAGCCCTATTGCTAAACATAACGTCTGTATAAGGCAATGCTGGAAAATCCTGGATTACATTAGCCATGGGCGGAGGTATTTTGTTTTTGGGTTGTCCGTCCATCCTTCCCATTTTTATGAACGTGATATCTCAAGAAAGCTTTAAGAGAATTTCATTGGATTTAGTATACATTTTCACAATGACTTGAGGGTGAACTGATTAAAATTTGGTGGCCAAAGGTCAAAGTTCAAGGTCACCCTACCCTCACAAAACACATTTTTGGCCATAACTCAAGAACATATAGTAGGTCTATGACTGAAGACAAATTCCAATATTTTGCTCAGCTTCCCAGGGACTTTCAGGGATTGTTCTAAGTGGTGGTCTTTCTTCGGGATCAGCTATTGGCTTTCATAAATCTCTTCTGCGATGTGTGCACTTTCATTCATGACTATCTGGATGAATGTATTTGTCACGCTGCTCTGTGAGGTTCTGAGACTGACGGTGAAATTTGAAACCCTGAATCAGTCCATCACAGTCGTTACGTACCTGCGTCTCCCATCGCTCGCTGACATTTAGTGCTCCTGGTCTCTTATCTCACCCATTTCCCCTCTTAATGGTAATAATCCTTTCTTTTTACAGCCAGTCTGATAAGGGAGCCGGTTAAACACACTCGCTTTGTTGTTCAGCTCTATGTCTTTCTTCCTCCCCTCCTCTTTATTTTATTATCTCCTCACGCTCTGCATTAACCCCCTTTGTGTCCTCCACAACATGTCCTCCCACTTCACTCTCCCACTCTTTCTGCGGTGCTCGCTCTCAAAGTGTCCCAATCCTAATCTCCCTGTTATTATATTTTCTCCTTCTCTTTCTTGAAGCGTAAAATTAAACCTCTCCCACCTCTGCCCGTCCCACTCATGGCATTATATGTGTGACTGTGCAGGTATATGCGTGTGATCAGCTCACCCCGCTCGTCTTTCATTTGACCCCGCACTTCCTCAGTGTTTCGCCGTGAGCCGTTTATGTACGTTCGGACAAATTGGTATTCTCTCTAAGCTCAGAGACAAATGATGTCTGATGAGCTCCACTGAGAATAAAACTTGTGCAGACACAGAGAGTGATGAAAGAGAGAGAGGGAAGACAAGAACAGATAGCAGGAGGACAGGAAGTCTTGCCGCTAGAGGAAAAAATTGATTGATTGATTGATTGATTGAACTATGGCTATTAAGTGTTAATGTTTCCACCTTGTGAGTCTGTGTGTGTGTGTGTGTGTGTGTGCGTGTGTGTGTGTCATTGTGATAGTAGTGGGGCTGGGTGGTGTGGAATTCTACATATCATGTCATAATGAATATGCACAGCGATTGCCCTCTATAGGTTGAAACATGGTGAGTCTCGAGACTGGTGACTCACCAGCCTCCCCTCTCTCCTCGTATCAAACTTTTGTTCATATATGGCTGACCCTGCCACCTTTCTAGCTTCAATCAGATAGTGCCTCTTTAAGTCTAAGTAAGTGTGCACTGAATAGACAAAAAAATTCTGATTAGTTTACCAAGTAAAAGTTTGAATCTAACAGAGAAAGGAGTTTCCAGCTCAGAATATGCAGACAGCCTTTCTCACGGCGCCCGCGTTGCCCCATGTAGGTTTTTCACTAAGTGCAGCAAATTAACCAGAGTCAGGCTGGGAGCAAAGTGAAGGGAAGCGATCCGCTCCCTCTGAGCTGATCTATTATACATGAAGAGCTAATATATAATGTGATCTACTGTACACAGCTGGGAGGAAAGTCAAAGAGGGGGGATGAAAGAAGGATGGGGTTTGTCAAACAAGAGTCAAACAAGACATTTTGACACCAGCAGCGCAGATCTGCTGTCGCTGCTGTTTCCTGGCAGGGATGAGTCCCCACTGACAAACTTGCCACGCGACTGACCCATTAATTACTTTGCATAAATAGACGGTAAAAAAATGGATGATGAATTGGCTCACTGTCCAGTGCTTTGTCAAATCTGTGTGGGCATGTAAATGTTTTGTTTTTTGGCCAACTCTGTCTCTCAGATACGTGCACATCCCCACAATTTAAGGAATGACAGATATCGCTGTGGATGGGTTCGGGTCAGTGCAGAGGCCACACTGGCAGACTGGTGGTGTCCCTCTGAGCTTTACCGAATGAGGGTGTGTCTGGCTCGTGTGTACTGATGCATTCTTAGTAGTGCCTGCATGTGTGTGTGCAGCTATGTGGACGACAGTAGTGCTTGCGGTGACTGGATTTATAATTAGACAGGTGAACATTTACCCTCTAGGATATCACTTACCCTTCTGTGTCTGTCATCGACTCCAAACTAATGTTTTAGTCATGCTGTCTGTCTGTTGTTGGGACAACCATTATCCCCACTATGTATGGGACAGCGAAGTTTATCCTAATGTCAGTCCAGTCTGGTGCAAACTTCCCATCCGTCACATCAGAGATGAACTGATGTTTAGTGCTGACGATTGAATGACGTGTTACATTCAAAAGTTCTAAATTTCAACAGTAACAACGACAGCTCAGATGAAACCCTGAGTGTGTTTTAACTGCTGAGTGTGTTTTGATGTGATGCATTTGTCTGAGTTTACAACAATGATGAGACTTGCAAGCTTTTATTAACTATAAGAAAAAAGAAATCGCCATGATTCAAAGCCCTCAACGGTGTGACTGATAACATTCAGCCGCTAATTAGCTGTTGTTCGAATCATCTGCAGGGCTCTCAAGTTTTGAAAGTGAGATTTTGGCGGCTGTGGTGGGGGTTCTGTTGGGGTGGGGACGGGGGTCTGATCTAGCCCTGTTGGAAAAAACCAGCATAGACCAGCATAGCTGGTGACCAGCATGACCAGCATATGTTGTGTTTGGGTGCTGGTACGCTGGCCACCAGCATGGGATGTGTCAACAACTTATTTATGAGGAGGAGTGAAGTTGGCTGTGAAAGTCCAATACAGGACACAGGGTCAGTGATGTCATCACAGTACACCAAGTTTATTGAACACAAGCTTCAAACCTGCAAGATTTTGGGGTCATTTGAGGGCACCTGAAACAAATTGTAAATACTGCACAAATATACAAAAATATAAATGCAACACTTTGTTTGTTGCTCCCATTTCTCTCACAAGTTGAAGTAAACAATTGTATAAAGTTTTTCTTTTGTATGTACACAAAATAATTACTTCTTTCAGATGTTGAGCACACATTTGTTAAAATCCAATAAGATAAGCCATCCACCTGACAGGTGTGGCAAATCAAGATGCTGATAGAACAGGATTCAGTAGGGCTGCCCCCGACCAAGGATTTTCTTGGTCGACCAGTGGTCGTCATTTAGAGCGATTAGTCGACTAATCTACGCATATATATATATATATATATATATGTATATATATATATATATATATATTTATATATATATATATATATATACGCATATATATATATATATATATATGTATATATATATATATATATATATATATATATATATATATATATATATATATATATATATATATATATATATGCGTAGATTAGTCGACTAATCGCTATATATATATATATATATTAGGGCTGGGCGATAATTCGATCTCGATTCGGGATCGCAATAAAATTTGGACCGATCTCGATAATATGCTTGGGACATATTATTCGATATCACATGAAAAAATAAGCGCAACAACAACAGTATCAGAGCCTGCTGGCTGCCGTATGCCGGTAGGACGCGCCCACTTCCCAGCGAGCAGCGTGGCTACAGTTGCAAACAGAGGGAAACTGAGAGAGAGGGAGAGAGGGAAAGAAGTTGGAAAAAGGAGAAAAAATTAGCAAAACTGAAGTCGAGGACAGTGAAAATAATGCCGAACTTGAAAGCGACATCACTACATCACCCGAGACCGAAGACAATGTTGAAAAAAAAGGTAACACGACGTCAATTGTGTAGATGTGGTTTGGATACAGCAAAAGCGACCAGGAGCACGCGAAGCCGGTGTTCAAAATATGCCGGCGGTTGGTACCAGCAAGGACGGGCAACACAACAAATCTTTTCCATCACCTGAGAGGGCAAAACCCCAGTAATTACAATGAGAGTGTGACTCTGCGGGCTCAAGCTGGCACGACACCACACACACAGCCAAGCAAGAGCACTACGTCTCCCGTTAGCATTGATAGCGGGAGCGGCTCTGTTGAACAACAATCCATCCAGTCGTGCTTTACAGCCATTGCCCCGTATGAAAAACAATCAAAGCAGAGCAAAAATATAACGAACGCTATTACTTATTGCCTCGCTAAAGATATGATTCCCCTGAGCACAGTGGAAATAGACGGCTTCAGGAAACTGATCAAAGTGTTAGACCCCAGGTACAAACTAGTGCACAAGATGTAGAATAACTGTGACTTGTTTACTATGTTTACATATCATGCAATTCTGGCTCAGATTTCATTCTACTTATAAAACATTTCTAGAGATCTACCTTAATCTTTCAGGTAGTATTTGTGCCAGGGCCATGTTTACTCTTTTTGTACTTGAGATGTTCACTGTCCAGCCAAAGCAATTTGATGTGATAGTTGTCACAGCTCAGCTGTTAGTTTATATAGAATGTTTCAATAAGTAAAAGGTTGTATTATTGTGTAAAGGGAGATGACTCATGTTTGCAATTACAAATGATGTGCACAACCTTTTATTTTTGCATTTTTCAATACCTCCAAAAAATCTCTGGGAGGTAAACCAGTATAATAGTATTATAGTGGTTTAGTTTTTACATTTATTTTGTCTTAGTTAAGCACTTGAATGTGTCAGAGGGTGTGACCCACATGTTCACTTAATTGGGTTTTGTGCTGCCTCTACAAATATTTGAGATTATTATTATTTAATAATTGTTTTTTCTAAGTTGTTTAAATATGTTGTTTACAAAATCAAAACATGTAAAATATAGTGAAAAGTGACCAGTCACTTACTAGTTTGCACTTGTTTGAAAGCATATAAAACTCTGTATGAGCAAAAGAGCGCTGCTCTGAATTTTGTCTGCATGAAGACCTTAACAAAACATTTTGTGCTCATTATTGGAAGGCATATTATTATTTTTTATGTTATTAAACTTTATTATAAAGTTACAGTGAATCTCTTGTTTCTTCAAGCTTCAGGATGTCCCTCACACTGGCAGCATCTGGAAAAACTATATATTTTAATAAGAATCGAGATCGATCAATATGGAAAAACATATCGTGATAACATTTTTTTCCATATCGCCCAGCCCTAATATATATATATATATATGTAAAGTGCGCAGTAAAGTGGATGCGCCTGTAGAGAGATTTACACAATAAGTAAAACACAGTGAGCTGGATAATTTAGCTTCCCCAGTACACACGAATAGTCTAATACTAGCGCATATAACAATAATAAAATGTATTTATCTCTACTTTCAAACGTTCGGGTCGCCATGGGCAGGTAGCTAGGCTACTTACATATTTAAGGTACATCATGTTCGTCGTGGAGGAGTGATAGGTGAAGTTTTTCTTGCAAAGTTTGCATGTCACCTTCTTGGGGTCATTCTTCTTCTTTTCAAAATGATCCCATATTTTAGACGTCTTTCCCAACATGGTTGGCTATTTATTGTTAACTGTCTAACCGCGATGTCGAAGGGACCTGCCGTGTTAAAAAAACAAACACTGACAGTGAGTGAGTGTCACGACTTCCTGTATCTGGCCCTTCAAATTAAAAGCCCTCCAGCCTTTTACACAGGCCAGGACAGTCACATAGATTTTTACTTAATTTTGACAAGACACAGCTCCAAATGTTTGTTTTTTTTTTTTTTTCCTGCGACCAATCGACCAATGAAATTTTGGTCGGCTAATGAGTTTTTGGTCAACCAGTGCTTGGTCGACTATTTGGGGGCAGCCCTAGGATTCAGGCACAGTTGTTCCCTGCCAGCATGGGATGCTGGTGACTAGCTTCATCTGCAATGTCACCAGCAAGACTATGCTGGTAAGCCAGCATAATTAATGGGACCAGCATGATGAAGCCTTTTCCATCACATCAGCGATATCACCCAACTCATAACAACTATCTTCCCAAAAAATATATTTGAGGTCAATGAGCATACAGGTTTATCTCCTTATGTGAGACTTAAAAATATTACCTAAGTGTCAGAATAGCTGCTGAAATTAGCAGGGATTCAACTGGCTAGCTAGGCTAGTTCACACACTCTGGTCAAACAATTAGCTAACATTACAGATTACCAGCTGCCTGGACACAATATTCCCCAGCAACAGAAATCAAATGATGAGGTGACTTACTGTACTCAGAGGATATGGTCTTCTCCCATGTCGATCAGTCTGTAGCTACTTCAGCGAGACGTGGATTGATGCGACAGCTGTCTGTATCTACTTCAGCGGGCGTCTGAATCGGGAATATCTAAATCTTACCCGGATACAGCAATGCTATTTTTTGATTGGCTGTCTTGTAGCTACATTCTTTTGATTTGATTGGCTGGTGCGTGGCAGGCGCCTTCTGAACTCTATGGGGAACCCACTTGATTCAAACCTGTTTCACTGTTATAAAAAATAATGGCGCAACTTGGTGGGTGTTATCCTGGTAATTTCTCTGCGTGAGAAATACGAGGTGTGGCGTGCTAGCGTGTGAATAGGTTAAAATGCGACTTGAGAGCTTTGCATCTGCTCCCCTCGAGTGGCTACCAGTTTGTTGTAGTTTATGTTGCTAACGTTGCTTATTGTAACATAGCTAATGCTAACCCAACGTCACTAACATCGCTTACCCTAACGTTGCTAATGCTAACGATGCTGACACTAGCTAATTTAAACTTTACTACTGTAAGCTTGCTAACATAAGCGCGCTAACATTAGGGCAGCACAGTATGCTGGGCACATCGTATAGAACGCCATTTTTTTGTTTTGTTTTTCCTCGCAAACTGTCAACTACCAAGAACATTGATACTGACGAAACACAGCCAACACGTGAGACCAACGGTGTTATACTATTATATACTTCAGTATTACTACGCATGGACAATTTTCTCTTTTATCGAGCAGTATGTCATCACAACAAACAAACCTCATATCAAACTTTCAGTTTTGAAAACGGGATTCAGACAAGCCTTATGTGATACCCTGACCAATATTAAGTGCCCTTGAATGAAATGGGTGTGGAATATACTAGGTCTGTGGGAATGTGTGTGATGGACAGCAAATGCGACACATAAAGTCACTTTTCCCAGGAGCTAGACAAAGTGTGTCACCAGAAAATGACGTTCTCTCTAAATCTGACATTTACATTTTAAAAAAGAAATCTTCCATGTTTTCTCTGAGACATATGTCAAAACATGAGAAGGCAGGAAAAATATTTCATGTTCTGCCAAATATAATTTAACATCTGAAATGTCTCTTTTTTCTTTCAAACTCATCCTCAGATCTTCTGATTAAATAATATGTGTGAGTGAGACTGACAGGATGAGTCTCACATTTACCTGATTGGGTGTTATTGTGACATTTCACCAGTCTCTGTTCATTAATGTGCTGATCCTCTGATTGAAGAACATGCAGCCTGGCATCAGAGCAGTGACGCTGTGGTTCATTTAGAGAGTGACAGTGGCAGAAGAATGTGAGGAGAATGTAAAAAACGATAAGGTTTATTTAAGGTAAACTTCAAATCAAAGTCTGTTTGCAGGTCTTAGGGAGAACTACTGCATACGTGATATTAAAGTTGCATAAGTCAACCTGAAAAAAAAAACAACAACGCACAAAACACAGACACAGGGACAGAAGATATACAGTCTAACTATTAACCAAGGTACAAAGCTGGTTCACATGTCAGAAACTGACATCTCAATTAACCCACTTATTGCAGCGAAGAGTCAAGAAGATCTTTATTGGCTGACATGGAGCTTTTCCAGTTGAAGGTGTTGGATAACACTGTTTATTAACGTCAAGTAAGTGAGAGGTTGAGGCTGGTTCCAGCTCAGTAAGCCAGCTCTGGATCAGGTTCTTTGATGTGTCCCAACTAGTGACTTCTGTGTATATTGAATGATCAGTGGTGTCTGTTTTCTTAGGTGTAATTTTTACAATCCTACAAGTGTACTAACTGTAGTTGATTATGAGCTATAATTTAAGTCATTCCTTACAGGATCTTGGCTTATTTACTAATTCTACACTCTGAGAAATAAGGGTTCCCGAAAGGGTTCTTGCTGAAGGGCTGAGGCCATAACCCAAACTTTTTTCCTCAGAAGAGATAAAAGGGTTCTTCAGGGTTCTTTGCCAGATTGAGTTTTCCAATTAGAAATATTTCCGTCCAAAGAACCCTCTTTGAAAGTTTTTTTTTTTTTAATGCAGCGTGTTTGAATGTTTTATCAATTTTAAAAAATGGGTTCTACATGAAACCTTAGAATATAAAAGGGTTCTCAGTGGAACCAATTAAGTGGATTCTTATTAGCACACTTAGAAGCTGAAATGGTTCTGGGTAGAAACCCCAGTTCCCCTTTGTTGACCAAAGCAAACCTAGTGCTGGTTCAAAGTTGGTTCAACCTGTGAACCTTTTCTTGGACCGGTTTGCTTTTCCATGAGAGACACCATAGAGTCTCGTCTTTCAGTCACTGTATACATCTCTAATTTCCCCGCACTGCTAGGAAAAACTATGTCGGACTATATTGACTCTTTACAAATGTTGCTCCTGGCTTTGCATGCCTAAATTGTCGGACGACTGTTGCTTCGATTAGTGATAATTGTTTAAACCTTTTGTATTCTCTCATGGATAAATCAGAACACGCTACACTAGCTCTGGGTTTTGAAAACTATTGGTCATAAGCAGTTTTAGCTGGTCCATGGTCACAGTAAATCCAGCCCCCTAAAGATTTGTTGACCCTCTGAAACCAGTTTTCCTGGCAAGCAAAATTCTTTGGCTGTCAAAATGCAAATGGTTATTTGCAAAATTGGCACAGGTTCCAAACCAGAACCTGACCATCATGGTTGAAAAGGAGTAAGAGAGAGTTCTGGGTGCAACAATTACGCCAGAGTCTTTTGTGGTTCTTGTTAGCTCTTTTATTTCTCAGAGTGTAATAGTTCCCAGGATTAGTAAAGTGTACTTAAGCAAGGGAAACTGGAAAAAGGAAGAGACAGTATCAGTCAGAGGAAGTAGAATATTGTTGAAATCTGATCTATTTTGGGATCGAGTGTGAAGTGGAATGGGAATGATGAATGGGGGACATGCTGGAAATATTTCTCTAACTCTTTTTGTATTGAGCGCTAGAGGCTCACACACATTCCATACACCTTTAATGAGAGTCTCCAGGTGTCGACCGAACGTGAAATGTAATTTTTGTCCAGCTTCCAGTCTGACAGAATTGCACAGATTAAACTCTTGTTCCCACTGTAGCTGCTGCCCTGTGCTCGGGTTTGGTTTTCATATGATTAGAGAGAATCCTGGTCCTAGTAGCGAGTGCTCAAGGACACCAACACAGAACAGCGAAGATATTGATTCTTGAATAACAACAAGTTATCTAATTACAGACCTAAATCACATTTGATGTCTATTGTGTTGGTCTTACCCACTCCTAAAGAACAATCTCACCTAGATCAGCTGAACAATCAGCCTCAGCAGCACAGCTCACCGTCGTCATGATCATTGGTGTGTAGAGCGCCTGCCCCGCTCCGATCAATATGCTGTGGTCCTTAAGCATGGTGGATTGAGAGGCTGATGAAGATCTACAAGGGCCTCCTGCCTGTTTAATCTCACATGTCCCCAATGTCACCGTGCATTTACCTCCTCCACCTAGTTGAGGAAAATATCTGCAGCAGAAGACAAACAAGACCTCAACATCACCCAGTCCACTGAAGGTGAAAAAAAAATGACTTTCATGTATGGTCTACAAAACATTTGTGGAGCTTTACAGCTCCAATGCAGCATTCTCCTAAACAACTGAGATACAAAATTGATTTGAAGAGACAGTATTACGACCCTCATTGAGTGCTGAGCCACTTCAGATGTGTTGCACGCTAATGCTTTTAGCTTAGTAGCTAAGTGGTGTAAATAGTGTCTTTTTTAAGTCAGTCAACAAGGTTACACTGGATACGCTGTATTGAGCCATTTAATTTTTATATTTGATTATTTTTTAAGTTAAAAAAAAATTCCCCATCTCCTTCAGTTTTTTAGGGAAATGCTACAACAAAAGAAACTGTTTGTGGACTACGAAACTTTACCCGGCTTTCCATTGACACTGGTGCGAGTTGAGATGGACTACGGTTTTTGAATTTCTTTTCATGTTGGATGACCCAGTGTTTTTTCCCCATGCTTCTTCATCAGGGCCAACACATTGGCCTCACTGAAATGAACGAGGAGGTTAAGTCTTCTCACGCAGTGTTGGTTAACATAACCTTGTTTGGATGTGGTTACAGCAGCTACCTCACCGCTGGAACCACACTGCTGAAAATCGTTCTTTAAAGTAGGGCCTGTAGGTGTTTTTTTTTTTTCAGCACAATGAAAAAAAAAACATTATTTTAGCCTGATTGTTAGTCACACAGCCATGAGTGTGACTTTGAGTCATAATGTTAGATCTGATGCACACACACACATTTTCAGTCAGTCCTTTTTTAGGAGACTATTTGTATGCCTTTGCGTGGGGTTGAACATGTGTGTGAAGCATGCACATTTGAGAAAATGTAGCTGATGAAAATGTATGTTGTGAATTTGAAAAGGATTTATGAAATGAAAGAACTGAATTGGTCTTTTTGTCTCTCAATGAACCCATACACTAATAGACTTACAGCAGTAGTACAACACAAGTTTATTGGTTTTGATGATATAGAGCTTTGGTTGGTTGTCGTCACTTCACGTGATAAAAAAAACAAATGATCGTTTGTTGAATTACTTAAAACGCTCAGAGCTTGGACAGACATTGATATAAACTGCAACTTGACTTGGTTGACAGAGTTGTACATCCACAAGACGGAGAGGATCTCTGCAGTTTAATTTGCAGATCGATTATTTTGTTCCCTCGTAGTGAGTGTACATTCAAAACCAACAGTAAAGCAGTTTTTGCATGCTTATTCCTTGTTTTAAAGTTTGAAGTAAAGAAAATTGTGTATGTATGACAGGATCGTCCATCCAGTTGTCACGGAGAGAGTCACTGAAGTTAAACTGCTGGCTGGGAGTATACATTATATCAGATGTTCTGGTGTATGGTTTTAACCTTATTCCTCGAAATTCCCCCTCGAAGCTCTGAAATTCCTCAAAGCTCTGTTAGTGCTTCTGGCATTAATCTATACGTAGTTGAACACAGTACAGATTTATTTTTGGTGATTCTAGTTCCTAATTTACACTAACTTTGTGTGCATGAAATAGTCAAAAACAAGTGCTTATGTCTAAAAACAGCCTCTTCAAAAAACAAAATTCATAAAACTATTATGTAGTTTTATGCATTTTTTAAATGCTGATGACTCATTGGCTCTTGTAGGCCTTAGGACGGGCCTAGAAGCTCATATCTGCTGAAATGAGCTGTCAATCAAACGACTGCCATCTGAAGATCTCAGGTGTTTGAGGGATAATGACGTCTGCTGTGAAATGGGAGTTCTTGACCGATAAAAGCATGAAAAAGCATCCACTGTCACCGTTTGTTGTGTCACCTTTTAATCATGGAATACTGTGTTTTGGATTAAATGTGTTACTGAAGTGGATCTACCGGACATTTGGGAATAAGAGAAGACAGTTTTAGTCAGTCACTACTGAAACACACAGACCTTTTTTTTTTTTTTTTTCACGTGTTGGAAACTTTGTAAACTTCAACACAGTTTGTTTGTTTGTTTGTTGATTGTACATTGCGGATGTTTGTTTTTCTCTTGAAATGGTTTGCATGGATAAAATCCGAGAATCTAAACTTTCTAACGATGTATAGCAAGACTATACACTGTAATTGAGGCGTTTGCCCACCTGCTTAGCTGTGTGTGTAAAGTTTGGTGACCTCGCCGGAGTGTCTGCGGGAGGGCCGCTGACTTTCACCAGGTTTTTAACTGAAACTTGCCAACCAGCCATAATGCATAGAATTTAAATGCAAAAACGTGTAGGCATGCATGCTGAAAGATTTACAGTCTCATCTAAAGGGCATTGAGTGTTGACGGACAGTATGATGAATTTTCCAAATGCAAACAGCTTCATATTGCCCTTTATGAATTATTTAATTTATTTGGAATACAAGACAAGGAAAAGGGTCTTGGTTTGAGGCACTATTTTATGGTTTGTTTCTTTGTGTGTTATCTACAGGCCCATAAATCTTTTTCCCAGATGACACAGCTGATCAAATCAAAGAATAACAGGAGATTAGATGCTTATTATATGCCAGCACCAGTAAACTCCGAGGGCGTCCACCTCCTCAGTCCTCCACCTCAGCCGCTCACCTCTCCTCTGTTAGCAGTTTATTTTATCTGTGTGTGCACACTTGTGTGTTCATTTGTGTGTGTGTGTGCGCGCATGTGTGCATTCCCTCGCTTTCCCTCTCCATAATTGATTTCCTGTCATATCGCCTTGCTTCTTAATCTTGTGACAGAAAGAGCCTGAGGCTGGCTGGAGAGGGCCGGGGCGTGGTGTTGATGTCTTGGTGAAACTCATCTCATCTCTTTCCGTTCCAACACTGACGCTACAACGCTGTGACTGACATCTATCAAAGTCTGCCAACCTGTACCCAAAGGAGCTCTCTGGTCCAGTTTTTTTCATATCAATGTTTCTCCTTCACTGTCCTCTCTATCATATTTGGCTTTGAAGCAGAAAGACAGCGAGAAGAGAGTGCTGTCATTCACACCTGCCAGATCTGTGGCTGTGTCAGAAACTCCTGTCTCCCTCTGATGCGTTTCCTTTTCTTTGGCTCTTATGCACACCGCAGTAATTTTCTGTGATAGTTAGGTGCCAGTCCTGTTTTTGATCCGCCCTGATTGGTGTTGTAGACAAAGCAATGATCCTGCAGAACTTGTCACGTATCAATGCTCTGCGCTGCATGCACAGACGCAGCCCTGCTTATTGGAGGCAGCCCTACGGTATATTGGCAATTTCCACAACACACACTCAGACACTCATGCAGACACACACTAAGCCTGTTGAGTGTAAATATTTGTGTGTAGTGGCAAGTTTGTCATAGCGGCTGACTCTGTGCAGAGCAGGCTGGGCTCCATTAACAATGGACAGTGGGATGAAGCTTGGACAGGAGAGAGCGAGCGGCAGACGGGGATTATGGAAGGAACGGTAGGACTGAACATACCAGCTCTGACACTCAGGTTACATGGACTGTGACTCTGTAGGGACGGGACTCAGCAACCGGTGATGGAATGTAACTATGTGCATTTACTAAAGTACTGCACTTAAATAAAACTTCTGAGGTACTTGTTCTTTACTTGAGCATTTCCGTTTTCTGCTACTTTACACTTCCACATTTTGGAGGCAAACATTGGACTTTTGTAGTTCACCACGTTTATTTGCTTCAGTTACTTTGTTGCTTTGCAGATTACATTTTGGAATTAATGTATTTTATTAACAATAAAAAAAACACTAATTCTTATAATCAGTCGCCACATAGCTCTACAGTATATACATACATGTAAATACTGTATATGTATCAATTACTTGTACTTGTACTTTTGATGCTTAAGTACATTTAACATCAGATGCTAAAGGCTTTTACTCGAGTATGACTTCTGGGTACTCTCAGTCAGTTTTTCACAAACATTCACATAACCACATCTGGAGATTTGTGGGTTTTCACTGGGCAGGAATGTAATCTGTAATCTGTAGTAATCTGTAGTGGATTAAAAAGTGTGTTATATACCTCTGAGATGTAGTGGAGTAGAAGTACAAAGCTCTATTAAATACTTAAGTAAAGCACCCGTAACCTCGAGTAAACGTACTGATAAATGATGATAATGGAGTGAAGAAAAAAAAAGTGTTTTGTGATCATCTCAGTCACACAAAGAACTAAGCTGTGATTAGATGATTCCTGGGAGGGGGAGTTGTTTGACTGTTTATCTATTAATTCAGATGAATTAACTAAAGGCCTAAATCGCACCATATAACTGACATTGCAATTATGTCATGGCCCCTATAATGCTCCTGGTGCTCCCTTTGAGTTTGCTTTTAATGAAGAGGGGCGCAGATCTTCTTAATATGACAGACAACATATGGTTCTTTCATCCTGCTTCCTCTGGGGCTTTAACTCTGTCATCCAGCTCTCCGTCCTCAGTCCCATCTCTGTCACACGATGTATTACAATGCGAGTCACCCAGTCGGTGCACAGACACTTCACGCCTGATAAGTGGGGGTTTTGTATCTCTGTGTGTGTGCAGGGTTGATAATTCATTTGTTGCATGCATGGTTACATGTCTCTCTACAAAACATGTTGAGAGCGTCTCGCCGGGAATTACGCGTGTGCACAGTTGTCAGGGTCTGTGGGCCTATGCATTACTAATGTTGATTCGGATGAAAATGAAACACCACATGAACAAATGTGAACAGTTGGATACACCCGATGAACCCCCGACTCTCTGTCTGTGGTGTCCTTTCCATCAAACACCTCATGTGAGCAGCTCACAGAGTTAAGACCACACAGTGCGCAGCCAGTGGCACGAGGAGGCAAGAAGTAACAGGTGATTATAGGAAATCACAGTTGTTATTCTTGTGTTTCTGTTAGAGGAGCTCAACTTTAATCACCTAATGTAACGGCAAAATGAAGACCTTTTCTTTTGCGTTACAATATGTTTACTTTTCTACTTAACCTTTAAGCTCGGGAAGCCCATTTAATCTCATTAGACTTATTGTGTTTGCTTAAGTGATTAGAATTTACAGAACTGCCCCGATCCTCTCCTCTAGCTCATCAAACAATTACCTCCATTGCCATATTGAACCTTCCGTTCTGCCTTGAGAAGCCATAGCTTATGACTGCTGCACACCTTCATCTGCGACCCAAAACATCAACGTAAGGAAAACCCTGATGAAGACTGGAGGCATGTTCTGACCATTTGGGAAACACTTGGACTTTGAAACCAAAACCATTAAATTATTTTCACAAAACAAGGATCATTTGTTGAATTCATCAGGACACGTAGTTTGACGTAACGTAATAACATAAAAATCAGATTATCTGTAATATGATTTAAAGGCTGTGGACTGCAACCAAACAAACTCAGTTGAGTAATAAGGCCGGCTCTTCGGGATGCAAATCCATCCCCTCTCCCTCTGACACACACTCACAGAAACATTAAGCTCTGTGTCTCTAGATGCCTCTGGCACATGTGGGTCTAGTTAGCTTTAACAGAATGATCTAATTATGTTTCTTCACTAAATCTGAACTGTATTTAATCTGACAGAGAAAAATGGACCCAAACTCTCTCTCATCTTTTAACTTGGTTCGCTCTTCTACACAGATTCCCTGTAACAAATAGAGCCGTCAGACTGTAATGAGGAAAGAGAGAAATCGTTTTGAATGGGTGTAGAATTAATTACAGTGAAACCCTCAGTGTGTTTCATGGATTTATTCAAGACGAAGTAGAATCGAGTGGAGCAGCGAGTTTTTCTGTCTTCTTTGTCTGGAAGGGAAAATTTAAATAGCAGCGAAAGGAAATCAACAACAGAGTTGAATGGATCTGTCCAAAAGTGCAGCATTTCTAAACAGCATGTAAATCAGTTATTTCTATTCAGAAGAGGTGATGAAAACAACTTGTTTCCCTCCATCAGTCACTACCCAGTCATCCAGATCTCTGCTGTGTTTAAGTCGCTGATTCAGCTACAGAGAGTTACTTGATACCGGCACAATGTTTCTGGAGGTCCATCACGCCCCAGTTAGCTCTGTCGCATATAAAATCTCTCTATCAAACGCATTTGAAGCCACTTTACTGTTATGCCGCCTTTAAAACCAACACTTATGCTGTATCATGATCCACATGAGTCAACAGCAGCTTGGTCGGTGGTCCTACGCTTCCAAGTTTGACACTGTTCTTACCCCTCCGGCATCACCTCTTGAGGTGCCCGTCTAGTGCAGTCATAAAAAGAGCATTTTTAATTTATGAAACTTAAGCGAGTTAACATATGTAACTTTACATATGTAACTTCACATTTACATTACCGGACTGAATTAAGTCATCGCAAAGCATGATCTTTTCCTAAACCTAACCGAATAGCTTTGGTGCCTATACCTAACCAAACTGCAGCTGTTAATAACAGTTCGCAATTTATTATGTGTCATACTTTGTGATGTGTTTGTCAGCACGCTTTTTTTGAAAGTGTAACTACATGTTGTATTTAACATGCCATCGATGAATTGACCACAGAACCCTTATGTTGATAGTCTAACCTATCTAATGATGTATACATCACCACTGAAGCGAGTTTGACCCCAAACAGCCAGCTTTTCTGTGCTAACATTAGCAAGCAACAACACACAGAGTGTGTGGTTAATTCAGGACAACGCTCGCTGAATGCAGTACTTACATAAAACACGCAAAGTCACCTCTGTAGATCACTGCTGCAGTCAGGTTGATAAACAGGAATGAAGATAGATCCAAAAGGTTTAAAAGTAATCTCTGAGCTCTCCTCCCGTCTGTAAATGGATCAGAAATGACTCCGGGTGTTTACGCTTCAGGGGGTCTGCTTCTAATCTAGACTCTCCACTCTGTGCTTGAGTGAGAACACGTTGATTGTGCTGGGATCAACTTCTTGTACAGTTTTAATCGGAGACTTTTTTCATCGGCCAATACCAAAAAACACATACAAAATGTTTACATTGAAGTGGCAAAGCCCTCGAGCCTCGGAAGCAAAGGAGGACGCGCAATGACATCAGTTAGGAGTCCAAATAAGGACGAAGTCGGTCTGAATGGATGGGCCAAAGAAAACGTTGGACTTAAGGACTTTTGTATGGATGTTTATTTAACCCATAACTTTGGTCATTTCATAACCTTCACTACGTGGCTATTATTGTCACCATGATGACGAAGGTCCCCCAACCGTAACCCTTTATGGAGCAGTAATTGGAAGCTACACCATGATCTTTCAATAAACCTAATCAAATTGGTTTTGTGGCCTCATCCTAACCAAACCTTGATCAAAGCCGTGTCACATCTGAAACAGATTATTTGTCCAGCAGGGATTTGTAAGAAGCAAACACAGACAAATGATGTTATCGTGCTGATTGGGGCATCAGATCAGCAAATGCTTCTTTGTATCATTCTGGATGGCAAATAATATGTTTTGTTGCTTAATTTAGAGGATTTACTGATTAATCTGTGATGGATCAAACAAATTCCAACAAGCTTAGAGGTTCTGACGTCACAGATAAGGATAAACTGTCAACTCTCCCAAGTGTCTTGTCCAAAGCCACAAAAAAACACAGCTTTCCATTTCAGTAAAATCTTCAGCGACTGAATTTGCATCATTCTTACAAGCTTCTACCCCAGTGTAAACTGTGCACCTCATGATAAACAGCAGTCATTTAAGTATGAATTAACATAATCTTAATAATGCTATTTAAATGACATCTAGTGACAGAAATACAGTGCAGTTATTAGGATATCTGAATAATATAAATCATACAAAAGACATAGATTCAACAGCACTTTTCAAGGAAGTTGCTACGTGTTTCTGAAGGCAAAAAAGAATAAAAGCTAATGCCAGGAAAAACAAGAAATGGAATCTTAAACTAAGGGAATAATGTGATTGTGTTAAAAATCATCCAGTGAAGGTCTTTTAATCCCATGAAGAGATGCCGTGTTATGTGAGGGGATCTGGTTCACTGCTGTCATGGTAACTACGGTAAAGGCGCTCGCATCAGCCTCAAAAAAATGCAAATATATCTCAAGGCTAGGTTTGTGTTCAGAGTGTTATTTCACAATGGACTAAATTTTTTTTTTCTCTCTTTCTTTTTTTTTAATTTCTACCACGTTTCCGGCGCTTTCGATGCATTTTGCGCCGTAACAACAGCCAAGGTTGTTGAAGCTGTGAAGTGAAATGTGAAGCTCTGGAGGCCAAGTGCTCTTCCCCTGAAGCCTTCACATTTTTCTGTACTGTAATGAAATAAATTGGCCACCTTGTTTTCTGCCTACAGACGCTCTAAACAGCATTTGTTTCTCAGTCATTACTGAGCTTATTCCATCAAAACTGTGTCAGCATCAGCTATTTTAGGCTCCTTATATGCAGAGGTTTTTTTTTTTAGCAGGTTGATTGGAGGATGCAGGTGGCATTTTGTGCTTGGTAACTGCTTTGTCCTGGTTTCCCAAATTGTTGCTTTTTAACAGTCATTCTTTCCACCTTTTTATTTTTTTGAGAACTCAAAGACTTCAGCACTGAATTGAGACTGAGATCACAATAACCTCCGAATTAGACTGTCAGACAATTAGACTTTCATGAGACAGAGTAAAGAAAACATTTCTGTTATGGAGCCTTTCCATGCAGGATCGATTGCTACAGGTTCAATTACATATTTACAAATGCTTATTCAGCTTTTTTCAGTTTCTGTGTTGCTCAGAGGGACCAGACAATTTTGTGTTTACCCACACCCACCATGTTGCGTGTGTTTTCATGTACTATGGTCACAGTGTGGGTGCCATGCATGAACGCCCGTACGTATGCAGGCGCACACATTGGACAGTTAGGAAACTGAGCGGCTACCTAACTGTTTTTTTAAAGGTACAGGATTGTTAATGTTTCGGACTTTCGTCCTTAAAAGCAGCAGCTGGTTGTTTTCATGTTCCCTTTGTGTTTTGTATGTTATCGCAAGCTGTCAATGCTATATTTTCAGGTGTGTTTTCCTGGCGGAGACCAGTGTGTGTCCCTCATGTTTGCAGCTGTCACAGGTGTGATGGTGTGTGTCGGGAAGAGTTTAGCAAATGCGCCTCTGGCACATGCATAACAGGCAGGCTGGGTGGTTAGTTTGGATATGATACATGCTAACACACTCGCCTGTGACATTTCTCCCACAGGGACTGACGCTGTGAGTCAGAACAGGTTCATCTGTCCTTTTGTTCTTTTGTCCTCGCAGTATGCACATCAACCACCAGTGTTGAGCTGTGACACACTACTGGGTAACATTTAACAGTAATGCGATTACTTTGTTCAGTGTAAGGGATTCACTACAGTTCCATGACTTTGACATTTTGGGGTCAGTTTGGTTGTTCTGTATATTATACACATTATAAGTTAATATTTGGGTTAATTAACAGTCGTGTGTAGGTGTGGAAGCTTCAGAGTTAATACATCTACAGTAAGGAACAATTTTATGTGATTTATACTTTCACAATTAAAGGTCCCATATTATACTGAGACTACAGAGGTCCAACAACACTGTATTCGAAATGCATTGCCCCAAACCCATCCGTGGTCCTTTTTCTTTTTTTTTACAAATTGTTATAGATAACGTGATTATACCATTATTGTAAGTTCCTTTGGCCCAATAAATTGTGTAGTAAAAATCTGCTGCCGTAACAGCCCTATGCAGGACTGTTGGTTGATCGGATGCAGGGTCTTTCTGGAGTCTTGTTGTCACTGTGAGGCTGCCATCAGCTGTAAAAGCCAAGACACAGTTGAACAAATAACTGATTTTCCTTCCTCTGGACAGGCTGGCTGTTTCCCCCCTTTTCAAGCCAGTTTTGCTGAGCTGAGCTAACCGGCTACATGAAAGTGGTATCGATCTTCTCGGCTACCTCTCAAGAAAGTGTACAAGTGTGTTTACCAAAATATCAAGTCCTACATCTTTGTAATATTTATTCACCTCATTAACGCCACTGATTGCTCAGAAGGGGGCAGTTTTTTGCTTTTTTTTTTTTTTTTTTGCATTTTCCTGTTTGCCATGTGTTGCCGCATTTTCTTCCCCACAGCAGGCTGTATAAACCCACAGCGCGTTGCATGAGGTCATGTATTTTTCAGCTTATTAACCAGATTGCTTATGCAAGTAGTGTCGGTATTCATGTGCAGGCATTCGCAGGGGGTTGTGATGTTGTCTGTTTCCATAGGAGAGAGGGTGGGATGGGAACAATGCGAGGCTGAAGGAGAATATATAGCGAGCCGGATATTTGTGGTATAAGTGGAGCATTTTTATGGAGGAGTCCAGGGAGCGCATGGCTGAGGATTTAGGGTCTGGCTCTTGGCATTCTCCACGGGACTCTGAGAATGGTATGTACTGGCCGAGCCGTCTTCCCATGTGCTCTCCCTCTCTCCTCCATTCGCACACTCCTCACGTTCACACACAACTTTTACGATGCTCATCTGGACACCGCTGGGTGCACCCGCACCCTCCACTGGACACATGCCCTCGGATGCAGCGTTTGCCACAATTTGATTTTCTTCTGAATGTTGTGGTCAGCTCAAAGCCGCACGGACCATCTGCCACTGAGCTCAGCGGTACCCAAACTTCTTTCCAGCACAGATGTCTCCGAAGTGGAAGTGGTGATGATTTGAGCATGATATTTTCATCAGCGCTGGGAGCCAACTATCTCCACTATTTTAATATGAGAAGCATGAAGGAGAGAGCTGTGTTTCCTATATGAATGGTGAAAACACTTTGTCCTCTTAATGAACAATGACAAGAACGTTAAATGGTGACGCGCAAAACAGTTCAGTTCTCATGTTTTTTCTCTAATGTGTTAGACTAAAGACCTGTAAGCTACATCTGTATGGGACTGCAGAGGAGACAGTTAGAATGTTTGGTGTTTGGGGTAACACTTCATGATGACCAATATTAATAATTGGTACACTTCTTGTTAATCGTACTTTAATTAAAAGTTATTTCACTGTTCACAATAAACAATAACAATAAAATGCCAAACAAACCATTTATGAAGCAATGTTTCTAAACATCAGTTGCAACATTTACAACAGCCATCCAAATAATGTTTCGAGATGAACTAAACAGTATTTACGAACCAAGTGTTATGCTGTAAGTGTAAAGTGTTGTATTACAGTGAACAAATGCTTAATAGATGGGTTATAACTCATGTCACTGTTGATAGTGATAACAGTAACCTTAAAGAGATAGTTCGGGTTTTTTGAAGTGGGGTCATATAAGTTCATATCTATAGTCAATCTGTTTCCTACCGTAATCACTGATCAGCGCAGCCTCAGTTTGGAGAAGTAGAGAGCCGCTCCAGCCCAGAGGCTCAGCTTTGTACTGCAGTGAACGGGGTTCAGCAAAAAAGCGAAATTAACCACCTAAAACAAGGCTCACCTAAAAAATCTATATCAGGTCAAGTGTACGTTGTATAGGTAAAATTCACACCGCTTTACATCGCCGTCAGACCGCGCTTTCTTTTGGCACTACATTTTTTTCTCAACCACAGAACCCCCGTATCCCTACGCATGAGCGCTAATGCGGAAGGATATGGAGAGTTAAGTTTCGTTTTTATCGAAAATAAACCTCTTGTCCACCCGCCGCTCGCAGATCAGCTGTTGCCCAGTTACGCTAATGCGTAGGGATACGGAGGTTCTGCGGTTGAGAAAATGTAGTGCCAAAAGAAAGCGCGGTCTGACAGTGATGTAAAGCGGTGTGAATTTTACCTATACAACATACACTTGAACTGGTGTAAAATTTTTTACTTGAGCCTTGTTTTAGGTGGTTAATTTCGCTTTTTTGCTGAACCCCGTTCACTGCAGTACAAAGCGGAGGTCTGGGCTGGAGCGGCTCTCTACTTCTCCAAACTGAGGCTGCGCTGATCGGTGATTACGGATAGGAAACAGATTGACTATAGATATGTACTTTATATGACCCCACTTCAAAAAACCCGAACTATCCCTTTAACCCTAAAGTTTGATTAGGTATAAAATTCCCATCAATTAATGAGGGTTTTAAGGATTATCCAACACTATGGATAATTCAGACATGCTGCTCTCCTGCCCCATACAGACGTAGCTAACAGATCAGTTTTGACGCTACTGTTGCTAATGCAATCTTTGCTAAATCTAGCTAGATAAGGCTAATGTTGCAACAGCTAACTACAGTTGACGTTGCTAATGCTAGCTAACGTTTATGTCACTAACGCTAGTTAGCTAACGTTAGGGCAGTGCAGTAGGCTATTTGCGCACTGTAGAAATCAGCCATTTTTACTTTTTCATTTCTCCACTAACTGGCAACTACCAAGACTCTTGATGCTGATGAAACACAGATACCATGTGTTTCCTGGCTAACCTTGTTAGAAGCTGCAAACAACCATCAGAATTCTTACGCAGTGATAAACAAAACAGACATCTTAGATCTGACAAACATTGTAAAATCATTCATTCACAATTATAATGTTTTTTATAGAAAATAAAATTTCTTTAGAGATGATCCTGCACCTTTTTCTAAAAGCTCTGTAGACGTAGAAACTCGCACTGCGTGTAACTAATAAGACACAATAATTACACATTAGCAGGTGGTACTTACGCGCCATGCTTAAGAGCGAAGTGACCTGCACTGCTATGTATGTCAGTGTACAACGTCCCATAGTCAATCATTATTGATTATGGTTATTACCTATTACCAAGGAGGTTATGGTCTCACCCGTGTCCATTTTTTGGTGGCTGGTTAGTTGGTTTGTCAGCTGGACTGCACAAAAACTACAAACAGTCTTTGAATAAAGTTAGTTGTGTTTTTTTGTACAGTAATCTGAGAGCTCCAGTCTGTAGAAACACACTCCTCTCGCAGCGCTCTTTGTGTACATCCATGGCAGTGTCATGAAATAAAGAGAGCATTGATTGGAGGAAGAATTAATTAACGCTTCTGAGTGCAGCACTCATCAAAATTTTTGATGATTTCCAGGAAGTTCCAAACTTTAAAATACCAAAAAATAACCGTGCCGGATACTGATGTACAGGAGAGGTATGGAGAAAGCAATTTTGACTTCATGGGAACTTTTTACTATTATTGTGATTTGATCAGCTGCTGTTCAATCTCTGGTGCTGACAGAGGCCAGAGGACCGAAGCATGTCGCTGTCATATTCTCATGTGCTGCTGTCCCCACATATGAGCCAGATCTGACAGGAAACAAGACAGTCAGATAATTCTCCCTCGGGAAGGCAGAAGAAATATTAATGAAGCAAACCAGGCAGGATTCTCTGAAGGCTTCAGCTGAATCTTTTCTTTCAGAGAGCGCGGGAAGGACAAGGAGAACCTATGATGAGAGGACAAAACACGGAGAGAGATGAGGAGAAAAAAAAAAAGATGGCTTTAGCGCCATATGTGAAGCGTAAAATCTGCTGAGAAAGCAGATTCTGGGTCACCTCCATCACCTACCTCAGTTAATCATAACACACAGCTTCACATGCTTGAACGCACACACACACACAAACACACTCGCACACACACAGTCATGAGATTGTCACTAGCCAGATACAGCTGATCTGCCCAAACAACACTGTCACAGGTATTTCCAGTCTCAAACTAAATCCCACTTACCTCCATTGTATTCAGGTGCAGGCAGAAATCTCAAGGAAAAATATCTCAAGACCTGGACGCTTTTGCTGACCTTGCTCTTGCTCTTATTACTGAGGTTTATTGAAAAATCGAATACGAGTCGCTGTACTGTGTCCCCATAAAGCACCGCTGCCTCTTTAAAAATATTGAATAAAAACAAAGCCCTGTTACGGACTCTCTGAGGGGCAAGTGGAGAATTTAGTTTTTCTGGTGATCCATTTTATAAGTCTGAGCTACACTGATTTCTCTCTCTTGAGATTATGACTTGAGAAGTGGTGGAAAAAAGAACAATTATGACAGGATTGTCTTAAATTCCTTACTTTGTTTCTTTCTGCATGTGTGAAACCAGGTGATTTTCTTTTTCAGGCAAAAAGTATGTATGAAACAAGTCAATTTTTTTTCCACTAAAAGCATACATTTTTTCATTTTACTTTTTATTTTTACGTGCGCACACTTAACACAAGATACAGTTATTGTGTGTTCTCAGTTTATGTAACATTACCGTCATGTATGTCTTTTGGCGAGGAATGTGTCGTAATTGTCACTAATCTGCCGCCAGTGTCAAGGATGGAATATTATGTATTTAGAAGATAGAAATAAATCACCTGATTCCACACAAATAATAATTATTTTTTCACTTGATTTCACACGTAAAACAAATTCCCAGATGGAAAAATAAACAAAAAATGGAATTTAGAAAGATTATGGCAAAAATGTTCTTTCCATCAGTTCTCAAGCCGTGAACACAGGAAAGAAAACAAGTTAGATCAGACTTACAAAATGGAGCAACAGGAAAATTAAACCTTCACTTGCCCCTCGGAGCTTCCATAGTGTTGCCTTCTAGCCTTCCATAAGCCTCAGGATTGTCATAAAAATTGTGCAAAAATGTGCAAGTCATTTTTTACATTGGCCAGTTTGATTGAGTTGATGGTTGCATGACTAGTTAAAAATATCTGTAGTGCAAACTATGGAGAAAAAATAGCAAAAAACAACCAAAAATAATTTTTTGGTTTCTTAGGAAAACAAGCTTTCACCGCACTGACATGCTTTTGTCTCTCTCATACTTTGTGTGAATTCAGCGAGGAGCTCGGACAGTAATGGGGCACTTTGTGGCTTTTTGGACAAGAAATTCAAACTCCAAGATTTACAATATTAAGGTAACAATATTTCTCTTAAATACGCTGTTTCCAGAGGGAAATAAGGTCCCAGAACACTGTTTGAAGCTAGAAAGTTGGCAGGGTCCGCCACATATAAGCAAAGTAAAACAGTTTGAAACTGTGTTGTCCTTTAAGGTCAGTTTGTTTATTCACTTTGTTTAGGCATAAAACAAATCAGCCAATGTTGCTCCGTCTCTTCTGATTAGAATTTCTTCCCCAAAACTACATAGTGCACCTTTAATAATTTTACTACTAATAATGAAAATCCTAACATATGAGAGAACAGACAGAAAGTTAGCGACAAATAAAGACATAAAGAAACACATTAGAATAAATAAAGAGGAGAAAGGTCACGCAGAGAAACGATGCTGTACTTGAGAGCAGTTGTCTGTCAGTGTCCCGGTGGGGCAGAGCGGCTCAGCGAGGCAGGAACAACATAATTACAGCTCTGTTTAGCTCCATTACAACCGCTGCTACCACCTACATACTCTCCACGCGCTGCCTGACCGCCCCCTGCTCATCACACGGAGACGGCTTATCGATTCAAACGACATAATTGGGAGGCGCTCGTGATGTGTAGCATGGATTGCATAACCTTAATGATAACGGGGCTTCATTATCAGTCATTCGAGGATGCTGTCCTTGATGTGTGAAAAGTCGATCTTGTTGGTTTCTCTTATGATTTATTGTGAGACGTTCCCGCTGTACTTCCTCCTGCCTGTCTTGCTGCTCTGACTCTGGGTTGTTTCCCGTGCTGAACACATGTATTGTGCACTTACATAGAAATGTGTGGGAGGGGAGATTCTTACTTCTGAACAATGGACACAGACTGAGAATGGAAAACATGAAAAGGGCTGCACTCTGAGCTTGTGAAGGGGATCGCGGACATGAATGAAGGAGAGTGGCGGGATCTGCAGTGTGTTAATGAATCAAATAAAAGGGCCGTATTCTCCGGAAAGTCTAATTCAGCAGTAGATGGGAGGAGAGCAGGAGGCTGCAGTGGCCTCATCTGTTGATAATTAGTGCAAAACACAGTCAGTCATGATCTCTTTCACTTCCACCTCTTCATCGCCCCGAGAAAAAGAAGGGAAAAGGGGATGTGAGTGTGTGCTAGAGAGGAAGAGGCAAATGAGCAATGCAAATAATGGCTTAACCTCAGTCTGTCGAGGCAAATATCCCTGGGGAGATGTAGCTGCTGCAGTGACCACACGCTCACGTACACACACAAAGAGACAGGAGTGTGTGCCTTGTGTGCTTTCATTTACATGAACAGCGCATTATTCAGGAATATCCCAAAGGAGACATCGTGACTCACGCGGGCTCATTGTGCTGGTAGTGCGAATCAGCGGGCATGGCTGCGCAGATGTCTCTCTCTCCATCCCTCGCCTCGTCTCGTTACTTAATCTCATGCACAAACATGCATGGCATCATACGGCCGCATTCATCACATGATGATTATCTGAGCCGTTTCCACTGAATTGTCATGTAAAATAAGGACAGGGTGCGAGCGTCTGCTCCATAACAGCAGAAGTTCACAGAAAAGTCTCCCTCGGAGTGAATGAACAAAAAATGAAATACATTAAATTACTTTTTATGGGTGTGATAAAGTCATGGGCGTCGTAGGCATTTAATACGTGGGTGGGGCAAGGTTTGGTTGTTCTCCCCTTGAACATTTGTGAATGGAGTAGATGTAATTTCATGTATCCTGGTGCTGGGTGGTTCGATACTTGAGCACGAAAAAAAAAAGAGGTGGGCCTACACTTCGCAATTTCATTCGAGGGGAAGTTCTTCTATTGGTTAAAAATACATTTTTAATAGAAAATAACTTACAAGTCATCACATATATCCAAAGAATCAAATGAAATCTCCAAATGAATGTACAACAGTTAATCACCAACACTGACTTTTTGGATTTCATAAGTACAACAACCTTACACCAAAGCGTTAAGTGCCCAGTTGTATCAGCTAATGTAATAGTAGCACTGAGACGTCTCCTTAAGTCGAATTTCCCATCTCCCTTTCCTCTCTCCTGTCATGTCTCCCTTCCTCCTACCTGGTATACTGTCTTTGTTCGATGTCATTTTTTGCGATGACAGTGGCTGACCCACCTTACCTCAGTTGCCTGGCATCGGCGCTTCAGTGACTGGTCCACGTTGCTCCCAGTCATTTGGTGCAAGGCAGCAGTGAAAACACGGTATAGAGTTGTATTTATTTGGGCATCCTGTCAATCAGCCAGCAGGATGGTTTTAATAGCTAATGAAGCACAGAGGCAACACTCTGAAAAACTGAGCACCTAGTGATTATACAGTTGTTACGAAGGCATTTGAGAAATGATTCAAACTTGAGCGTAAAAAGCGTTGCCATCTAAATGTACATGTCACCACAGTAGAGATCGTTCTTGATAACTTTCATACGGCGAACTCTGCTGTGAAAAGAAAAGGAAAACAAAATGCTCGAGGCAAGGCCGATTGTTTTCCCTCACGGAAAAGATCACAAAGATTACGTCCAAACATGATGATGAAGTTCACCTGGAGGCAGCAACAAGCAGCCGCTGCAGAACATTCGGAAGAGCATCTAATTATGCTGCGCCTTATAAACCTGCGGTGCATTCCAGCCTGTGGAGATTTACAGACGCTGGAATGAGCATTAGGATATCCTCATTCCACTGCATACTGGTGTGTGTGTGTGTGTGTGTGTGTGTGTGTGTCTGTAATATAAAACCGGCCTATAAGGTCGATAAAGCTATCAGTTTGAGACAGTCCTTTGATTATGTGCTGCCCTCTGCCCAGTCTTGTGGTTAACTGAAAACAGACATACAGGCGCTAGCAGCCCAGTGGCACACGAGCGCACACACACACACACACACGCACACACACACACACACACACACACACACACACACACACACACACACACACACACACACTATTGCTCACGTGTGCTCATCTGCCCGGCTGCCCATGAAAATCAAGTAAATGTCTCTATGTGACGATACAAGGGGGGGTGAGGAGATGAAATAACATAAACTGGAGATTACAAAGATCCTGTTCGACCCAAAGATACATGGTGGGTGAAAAATGATCAGACTTAAAATTGATTATTTTATTCATAAGGCTGCATATTGTAGTTATTAATAGGTTCCCCGTAAAACACAAAACCCAGAAGAGCACAAACATGGATAGATCGTTGTGATAGCAGCTCCATTTTATCACTTTTCATGAGAATACCTTATACGGGAAGACACAGCTGGTATTCTTTATTTTTGTTATTGTCAGCGTCAACTGAGAAGACCATTTCTTCCTACTGAGGAGAAAACAGAAAAAAAGGTTTTTGGTTTCACTTTTAGAAAGGCTCAACAATCTGTGGAAACAGCTGGGAACTGTAGGTGTTGGCAGACTTTATCTAGGAGTAAATAGTGCATTTATTATCGGGACTATTTTCAGCTGTGGATCAATAAACATTTGGTGTTCTAGCGAGTATCAACTGCAGGTCGCTGTATGCAGGATTGACACTTCATAAACTACAGTACCCAGGCTCCTTATAAGGAGTGCAACAGTGTGGCACACTGATTTGATTTTAACTCACTCTGGAGCTGATTTCGGCAGCTCAGCGCCTCGTTGCTGTGGTTTGCTTGAGAAGCGTCAGAGCAGATAAAATTCTCTTTTTAAGTCCAAAAGTGTATAAAAAAACCAACAACAACTCTTTACTCTCCTCAGCTCCTGGTGTTTGCTCTTACAGAAGAGCTGGACTCTGACCCAGCTGTCCCCTCCAGAGCCCATCAGCTCCAGCAGGGTAACACTTACAGGGTGGCTTATTAAATTTAAACACCTGCATCATCCCCCCCACTCTGTTCTGACAGTCAGGGTCACTGCACATCAAGCCATGTCATTTGTCTTAATATAATTGGATCAAGTGAGTTATATGAAAATTCAAACCAGCTAATAATTGTCAGCTAATAAGCAACTGAGCTACTTGCTAAAGGCGGTCTCTAAAGTCAAGGATACCTACAACAAAGAGCATAAGGAGCAGCAGTTACAGTTGTGCTGCCACGGAGAAACCTTCAAAATCTGCTCATCACACTACATTTAAAGCACCAGTATGTAGAAGTTGGCATTTTGTGTTATTCGTGTATGGGAGCTTATTTCTTCCAATTTCCTTCTCAGTTGATAAAAAGCTTCATACAGTCGTAAAGAGGAATGTTGTCACTGTAACACCACAAAACATTCTTCTTCATTTGTGCTGTCACCGTTCGAAAGTGAAGGCGCTAATCACATTCCGTGTTGTGTTCATCACGGGAAGCCGACTGGAACAGAATGGAATTTGAAACGTTTTAGCCAAAAATGTTGCCATCGTCAAGGTGTTTTTTGCAGAAACGTTTCAGATTTCGTTTTGTTCTCCAACTTCGTGGGCAAAGACGGATCAGCTGATGCCGCGGGGGAAAAAAAGCATTCTCCTCGAGAATCAACACACACTCATCTCTAGCTGTTCACTATAACAGCCTCTAAATAAGGTATTCTAGGTGTGAGGGTAAGTGTGGTGTCTCCCCCCCCCCCCCCCCCCCCCCCAAGGCACTATCCTCTGCTCTGACACACTTCCCTGTGCTGTCCAATCCCATTATCCAATCATCTGTTGAGCTCCCATGATTGACGCTTTTCGTGCAGCAAATCTGATTCCTGACGTCTTCATTATTTCACTCCGTCTCTCTTTCAGTTCCATTTCAAACAAACCCCAACACACGCACACACGCACATGCACACACACACACACACACACACACACACACACACACACACACACACACACACACACACGGACACACAGAAACACACACATTCTCCCTGCTAACAAGCGTCTCCTCATCATGTCTGTAGGCCACACGGTGAGATAGGGCTGAGACCGCCTCATGTGTCGAGTCTCCTCTGTGTTCTGGTCCCAGCCGACCCCCATCCTCCCAGCATCAGTGGGATGTCCCAGGTGTGTCTCTTCTTGTCCTTTCTTATGCTCTGCAGCTGCACAAAGGTACGACCCACAACCTCTCTCCCTTTTTCACACACACACACACATACACACACACACTGAGCTGTGTCATCGATTTACCACACCTGAAGTTTCCCTCCCCCCCTACAGGTCTCCTCTACCAACTCCCTGGAGCTTGTGAAGGAGAAGTGGAACAGCTACAGAATCAAGTGCCTGGACTCCATCAACGCCACACCCCCCGCCACAGGTGAGCCCCTCTCCTCCCAGCATTCGCTCACGTCACAACGAGATGCACGCGGGAGAATGAAGAGAGTCTGACCTACTCTGAGGCGAGCATGCAGATTTCACAGAGCTGCTGTCTCCGCTGCAGGGCTGGTGTGTAACAGGACCTTTGACCTCTACGCCTGCTGGCCCGATGGACTCCCAGGAACTACTGTCAATGTCTCCTGCCCATGGTTCCTGCCATGGCACCATAAAGGTCTGTGTGTGAGTGTGTGTGTGCAGAGTGTATATTGGGTGTGTGATCTAAACATCTGTTTTATAGATGCAGTATGTTGTTTTGGGGAAGACATTTTGATCATAAGAGACAGATGCCTTATGCCTACACAAACTAAATTAACAGACTCTCTTAGTTTTCACGACTGAATAACTGAATAAAAAAACTGACCCTACAGGACAACACAGCTTCATACTGTCCAACTTTGTTTATATTCCTTTATATTTCCTTCAAGAATTCCTTGATTATTCAGTTATGGAAAAAAAAGTTAATACCTCATTGATCTTGTGAATAGTAAGAATTCTGAGTTTTGATTTCTTCTCCAAAAGTCACATAGTGCCTGTTTAAGCTGAACCAAAATGGATCAAATGGCTTTTTGAAATTCTCACGGAAAGAATGAAAGCTTTTGGCTTTCACTGGCTGTGAAGGCCAAATAATTAGTCAGCTATCACTCCCCTCGCAATCTGAGACTGATATTAATACTTCACAGTGTGTCTCCGGGAGCAGCCACCTGTCCTGTGGAGTTTCCCCAAAGCCCTCCAGGTGAACTGGAGGCTCTGAATTGGTGTGAAAGTGAGCTTGTTTCCCCTGCCTCCTGTGGACTCGCAGCCTGGTTATCTCCTTTTCTCTCTTTAGAAAGTCCTAAACCACCTCCCCCGTGTCTGCTTTTCTTCTGATGTGCATTGTAAAGTGAACCCCCCCCCCAAGAAACATTTGAAGATTCAGCTTGGAATCCATGAGACAGTGATGAATATATTTTTTTTTTCTCCACTTGCATTCAAATTAGGTGGCCAAGGTCAGAGGTCGACTTCACTGTGACCTCACACAACACATTTTACTACATAACTTCAGAAGTCACCAAATTATTACGCTAAAATGTTCCACAAGCGTTTGTTGTTTTGTGAAATCTCCAAATCTCCAAATCTTTCTCAAGGTATTTCTGAGTGTGCTATAAACTGTGACTGTGTCTGGCGCTCTTTGTCAGCCTCTGCCAGAACTGAGGCTGACCTTTCAGCTGACACTGGTTAACTCTGTTTACTCCACCGGCTTTTACCATTGATTAAATTACACAAAGACAATCATGTGTGAATCATCTATTATCCGTTCACTCCGGTCAGAGGATAAATGCACTGTGACGTCAGATGCTGTAATTGTAGTTCATGTGGCATCTTTCAAAACAAAGTTACAAAGTGTTTCACAATGAAAGCAAATAATAAAAGTTGATAAGATCCAAAACAAGATAATTGCACCATTTACATAAGAATTAGATCAGTTTAATAATGTGAATGCAATGTAGTAGTTTGTTGTGGAGAGAGTGGAAGTCTTCCATAGAAATGATGGGATCCAAAACGACTTGGATCAGAGGGATCCAGAGAGTGGCATGTTTAAACTGTCGGGGACAATGCTGGTAGACAGAGAGCAGTTATAATCGCTACAATACCTAGACCAACTGTCTGAAATACAAACTTTAAAGACAAAGTGGGCTCCAGGGTTGAGTGGGTTAATCTATGTTTAATGTGCTGCCAAACGTTGTGTTATAAAAATAATCAAGAAAATTATTCCCCGTTCTCTTTTTTAGCAGATTATAAAAAAAAGAAAAAAAAGAAAAGAAAGAAATGATCAAATCTGTTTGTTTCACATGCAATAATGTCACAGAATATTTTTTTTAGAGGTAAAGAAATTGTTGCTTGGACAGTTTTAATGCCATCCTATTAACATCTCAGGATTTGTGTCCCTGCGTGCACAGTTATGCAGGGTCTGGTCTACAGAGTCTGCACTGAAGATGGCCAGTGGGCGCGAAAGAATACGAGCGAATGTGAGGACGACCCCGGGGAGGTGTGTGTATACAGTACAATGACTTTGTGTGTGCATGTCTATGCATAAAGCTGTGTGTGTGTGTGTGTGTGTGTGTGTGTTTGTGTGTGTGTGAGAGAGTGTCAGGCCTGCTTTGTGAAATAACTGTTAGCATGTTTAAAGCTGCTTGCAGTGGCAGATGGTACTGAGACTGTCACTGACTTGACACTCTAACTTCACGGTCTGAAATCGCTCTGCATTTGAGAACTCTCCCATCTGTTCAGACAGTCTTGAGGACCCTTTTTACATCCTTTGTGCCAGATTTCATCAACTGTGTGTGTGAGTGCAGGGGTGTGTGTGAAGACAGTGCATGGAGGTAACTGACTCTGTCTTTCCTGTCGGTTCTGCAGCAGCACTACGGTCGTGTCCTCAGTCAGTTACGGATCATGTATACCGTGGGCTACTCGCTCTCCCTTGGAGCTCTGCTGCTCGCCCTGGGAATCCTCATCACCTTCAGGTACGATACGTATGAGGAGTGCAGGGGGGAAAGAGGAGGAGGAAGAAACAGGTGGGGAGGTGGAAAGGGGTGGAAGGTAGGAAGAATGAGAGAGGGGAAAGAAATGAGCAAAGGGAAGGAGGGTACCATGCCAGCATGCTATAAAAGATTAGAGATAGTGAGAAAAAAGTAGAAAGTAATTCTCAACTTGCACAATGTAGTGTGGCATATATCCACTTAACCAACCGCACGTCCTGTTGCTTTCGATGCCAAACTCTACAGTATAGTCATCTCAGTGCTAACATAATTAAAATATCTAATCTATCTTATTTTCACAGTTTGCTTTGAATGTATTGTAAATAATTAACCAGGGTTTTTTTGTGTGTGTGAAGTGTTTTTAGCATTTTTGATGATTTTGTAGGTGTTGTTAAACAGCTAGGTTAGCCTGTCAGCTAGCCTAGCCGGCTATAAAAGCTCTGCATATGCACATAATATTGGATTTGATTTTTGGCAGCTCTTCAATGCACCAACTTCATAAACAAGCCATAGCGAACTTGAGGAAAAAGCAGCAAGATAACTGTAGACGTGTACTGTTGAGTTTGCACCAGACGCAAAAGGATATACGACACGCTACCTTTCGCAACAGGAAAAATACCTTTTATTCAGAGTAGTTAACACAACTGTAAAAGTCAGAAGCTGTCACACACTGTCCCCTCTGCACCAGGAGGCTCCACTGCATGAGGAACAACATCCACATGAACCTGTTTGCTTCCTTCATCCTGAGAGCCGTGTCCATCCTCGTTAAAGATGCCCTGCTGACCCTCACGCTGGACCCCAGGAGCAGCGGTGACACCCAGACGCAAGCCTGGATCAACATACCGGTCAGAGCAAACACACTGTGGCGAAATGTACGAGGAACTTTATACAGGTTATAAAACAGTCTCAGTGTTTGCCTCTTTATGACCTACATAAGCAAACCAGACCATCAGCGAGAACACTGGCTATATTATACATACTTGTTGTTATTCTCAATGGCTGTCACAGGGTTGATTCCAACTTATCCAAGGTGGATAAGTCATAAAATGTAATCAGTTTCCAGTGGCATAGTGCTGAGAATGAATGAACTGAGGGAGGAGTCTCACATTCTGAGGGAAGGAGCTGCTCTGTAGTCTGGTGGTACGGCACTAAGACGAAGTTTCCTTGGTTTCACCATTGTCATCTTCTGTCTGAAGGAGCTGCCTGAATCACCCCCAACAAATACAGTTTGTAGCAATAGGCCTACGTAAATTTTAAAGTTTCACGATTATAACCATTTGATAAACGGAGGAGGGAAAGTAAAGATCCTGTAATATTAATACTAAATGTGCAACATGTAAGAATTGGCCACATGCTGAATTCAAACTCCAAACAAATAGGGGGCAGCACATCACCAGAGTAACAACTACTTACTGCTAACCCTGAGTGGCGTTAGCTTGTTAGCTCAGTTAGCCGTGCAACTAGTGGTCCTATTAGTTGACTCTGCCTGGACTGGGAGTTCAGAGCAGAAGGGGGGGGGGGGGTCAGTGTTGTTTACTACCAGACTAAGCTAACTTTAATTGATATCTCTGAAACACAATACACTGCAGTCTTTGACATGTTGCCAGAATTGGTATTTCTTCACAGTAATTTTAGTAATTTTCTGAAACTAAAAATGCACATATTGCTCCTTTAATTGTCAGACATAGTATTGCATATTCAGAGACCCGTCCATCCTTCTTGAATATCTGTATTCTCATATGACAGAAGTTGCACAACCATGCCAGCAATTCAGTGTAGTTTTAAAAATCAGGACACGAAGCCAGAACATAATATAGCTTAATAAGATATTGATTAGGTTTTGATTGGGTGTGTCTAGTCACATCAAATCTGTGATTAAGAGAAGAAGCTGTTCTGCCAAATTTTATTTGAATCTCTTTTAGTGATTGATGTTTTTACCAAGTTTCATCTTATAAAATATTTTGATTGGAAATGACAGTCAGACAATGCCGCCCGCTCCTTTCTTGCTAAGCTGCTTACGTTTGCACTCAAACAATCTACATTATATCTCTTCAAAATGACATTGTGTCTGCATCAATTGCAGTAAACGATCATATGTACTGCAAATGTGATTCATTGCTTTTGTGCCAAAGTACTAGTGACATTGGGATTGTATTTAGGATCATATTGTAACTTCAATTGCTGTGAAGGAGAATGAACAAAAAAGAGAAATGAGACTTGTGCAGGGCAGCAATCCTTGACCTCTGCACTGCAGTTGTGAGTCAATTTGAGCATTGTATTGTGCTGAGGTGTGACGCAGAGTTGATTCGACTGAGCTGAAGCGGAATACAGCCAAGACCTGAGCAGACTTCTGATTTAAAACAACGTTTTTCAACTTGTTTTGTAACTTCGGAGAAGTAACCGAGTAACCTTGGCTTTTTGTTTGTATCCTCACCACCCCCGCCTCTGTGTCATCTGTCAGGCTGTGACGTGGTGCCGTGGTGCCATGGTGATGATGCAGTACAGTGTGATGGCCAACAACTATTGGCTGCTGGTGGAGGGCATCTACCTGCACAGCTTGCTGGTCATCACCGTGTTCAGCGAGAGGAAGTACTTCTACATTTACCTGGCCATTGGCTGGGGTAAGAGGCACAGCTGTTCATACTAAAAAGTTGTATGGCTTTGTTTGCTGAATGTTGGTCTGTTTGGTGAGGAGAGGAAACAGGATTCCGACGGTAGTCAATCGCCCGCATTCACATATATGTGACTGTACCATTAACAGGAACACAGTCAGGCTCTGAAATGACAACAACAGGTAGAGATGAGTGTGGGTGCACAATCTGATAGCGCCATCTTAAGAGTTGTTCCTGGAACATCAAAATGAAATGTTGCTCCATCATTGCAACTTACTAATCAGGTTATTGTAATGCGTGGCAGGGCACCAATGCACAGAAATGGGATTATAAGGGGGGGCACCCTAACAAGGGCACTTAATCATGCATTATATACGTTAGGGGCTTTCAAGATGGCACCTAAGTGATGTTTTTTTAACCATAGGGGGAGGCAGTGGACAGATAAACTGAGGGACCATCCGACACAGGGAAAGTGAGAGATGGTGCATGGGACACTGTGGCAGATTTTTTTTCTTAGTTACACAATACATGTGTAATACACGCAGCAGAACAATAAATATAACGATTTTTCTCCTTTTTGATGCAGAAAATATTTTTTTTTCATATATATGCAGTACTTCCCCTTCAAAGTAAATACATAGAGTAGGGGGTATACACTTACATTAGATACATTTTCATAAGACGCATACACAAACGTTAAAGCATCATCACGTAGAAATTGACATTTTGTGCAATTTGGCGCCCCCACAGTTGCACAGTGCAACAACCCGGTCTTGAATACAATTACCAGGTCTGTAAAAGTTTGTCAGACGTAATGTAGGTGCTGACTACAAACTAAACTCATTACGTCATAACAATATCATGTGTTGAAAACGTGTATGTTGAAGTAAACATGTTTGAAACGCTGTGATCTGACCCTCTCACTGAAGCTACATAGTGCAGAAACAAGTGATGGAGACACCGTCCACCCTGATGCAAGACACTGCACCATCAACATCATTCTGAAGCTGTTATTCTAAGATAAAAAAAAGTTACATAATGTTGCTTTAAGACGCAAACTAAACTTTCTGCTCATAGCTCCAATATTGTACCTCATGAATAATTCCGTAAGAATCCTCAGGTCACATAATGCATGCAACATTCAGACGCCTGCAGCAGCTTATTCCTGTCATTTCAGGCCTGTTTTTCTTGAGGTTACAACTTAATTATTTTGAATAAATGATGCCTCTGTGATTACTTTTTCAGCTCGCTATTCTGAGACAGCAATTTCATGACATAGTTATGCTGAGACCTTTCAAATCTTCATCGGGTTCGAGGAGAGAGAAGAAATATTCGTCTTGAGATGACGAGATTTTAAACTCGTGATCATAAGTAATGATCGCAGTGTTTGGTGCTGTATTGTGGCTAATACAATCATGTAGGTATGATGTGATATTAACCAGATTAAAGAATGAATGTGGCGCAAACTGTCATTTGCAATTCACACTTTGCTGCGTGCACTCAAAATGAATTCTTGGCTTGAATGATCAGCAGGCCAGGAGAGCCGTGACATATATGATGTCATCGCTAGTCTGATGAAAAGACTTGAGAAAGTTTCAGTCAAAGGTCAGATCACTTTCACATCTTACCTCTGTCATTCTCAGGTGCGCCCCTCATATTTGTGTTGCCGTGGATCACAGTGAAATATCTGTTTGAGAACGAGGAGTAAGTCGGCTTTTTTAATGGTCACATCAAATGAGAGGCAGTGGATGTACAGTAACAGCTTTAAATAATTCATATTATACTGTTTAAAATATGTGAGAGTGAAAAGATCTGAATCGTGATTCGAAATTACAGTGTAAAATGTGTGTGCCTGTAGGTGCTGGGAGAGGAACATTAACATGGGATATTGGTGGATCATCCGTTTTCCTATACTGTTTGCGTATCTGGTAAGGCTGTCTGTCTGTGTCTGTCTGTCTCCTATGTTCATATTCATATTCATATTCTCTTTCTGCCAGTTTGCGATTGAACAATGTGATGACGGAAATTCAAGTCCAGGAGTGTGCTGGCATGTGATCGAGCTTCAAAACCACACACACTCGCACTCACACGCGCGCGCACACACACACATAGCAGCTGTGTCTGTGTCTCCAGCTGTGTCTTGGCAGATGTTGCTGTGAATAGAGATAGAGATGTGCTGAAATGCAGATCAGACACTGAAAAAATGTGTTTACCTCATTTACGTAGCATGTAGATAATGTTGACTATATGTATTAGTCCGACATGTTTTAATAATGATAAGAGTGTTGCTTTGTTGTGTGTTGCTCTGGGATACAATGCTTTACTGTTGTCATTGTTATTGTTTAAAACGGAAGATAAGGATTTTTTTAATTTATTTTTTATTTATTCATATGCACAATGATAAAAAACAAAACAAAAAAAAAACAGAATCATATTTCATAATACAAAGGCAAATATTTGTGCAGGAGAGGAAATAAAGCCTAAAGGGCTTATATAAAATCCTCCCCCCCAATACAAAATCACTAAAACAGATTAACGAATAGAAAAAGAAAAGAGGAAAAAAAGCAAAAAAGGGAAAGAAACAAAGAAAAGACACAATAAACAAATAAACATAGAGTGAAAAATATCCATAAAATTACAAATTCATTTCAGTTATACTAGATATCAGTATTATTTTGCCTGGATAGAAGATACCTCACCAGACTAGTCCTAAACATTTTGTAGGATGATATAAGTTTAAGAGACCTATCTAAAGAGTTGCAGAGTCGGGGTCCATGGAATTTGATAAATGATTTATGACTGGAGGTACGACAAAGAGGTAAATGAAAATTCTTCAGACCTCTCACTGAATAAGAGTGAATATCTGATGATAACAAAAAAAACCTATGAAAAGTGCCTGGAATGTCTTGTTTGTGATGAATGAATTTAGACATAAAAAGACATCTTTGAAACATATTAATAGAAAAAATTGATAAAATAAGATATTATTTTTGCTAAATACAGGTGCAGATGGTGCTTGATTAGTGGAATTTGAAATCATTCTCAAGAATCTTTTTTGAATTGAGAACAGCTGATTATGATTATGAATATGAAGCACCCCACACAATGTTACAGTATGTCAGATATGGATAAATTAAACTGTGATATAATGTCATAAGACAGGACTGATTAACTAAGGAAGAGACTCTTCTGGTAATGCCATAGGACTTCATAATTTTTTTGCATACATGCTCAACATTTTCCAAGGACAATCTTTCATCAACTAATATACCAAGAAATTTTGCACAGGAGACTTGTTTGATTTCAGTGTTATTAATTTGCAGCTTTGAGTCCTGCTTAGGAAAAGTTTTATTTTTGTTTCTAAAAAGTATATAATTTGATTTGTTTACATTCAAGGAAAGCTTGTTCATTTGAAACCATCTGGAGGCGTATTCCAGCTTGGTATTGACATTTCTGATTAGACATCCAAAGTCAGGGTGAAGCATGGCAAAGTTAGTATCATCCGCAAATAAAATGGGCAGAGAAGACTCAGACATTACAGCAAAATCATTAATCAAAATCAAAAACAGAAGGGGCCCAAGAATTGACCCTTGAGGCACACCATAGTATAATTTTGCTTTTCTTAGATTCATGACCATTAACAAGGTTATTGACTGAAATGAAAAACAGAGCCCTCGATGGAGTGCGTACCTCCTCCAAGGCCCAACAGTCCCCTTTAGTTCAGTCAAGCCTGATTGAATATCAAATAAAACACATTTAAGATCCACTACATCCAAATTTTTATTTGGATCAGCATCAAATTGTTCCTCTCCAATTGCCCCCAAATTCCCACTGATTTTGTTTCATCACCATTCGTAAATTATTCTAAAATAACCAAAATGGCTATAAGCACAATGTTAAAGAAAGTGAGAGAAAAATGTTCTGGATCCAACAGTTATTGCGATTTATTTTGGGTCGATTCCAATCCTCCGTACAAGTTTGGCGGGAATCCATTCAGTAGTTTTTGTGTAATCCTGCTGACAAACCAACCAACCAACGGGTAAGAACAAAACCTCCTTGGCGATGATGTATATACTTTTTTTTAATTTAAATTTAAACTGTTTTTAATCTTTGCAGCCCTTGACATACTGTTGCAAGTTTAAAAATCCCAAAAAGTCACCAAACTAGTAGTGTGCGCAAACAGTCCCCGCCCCTCATACAGTAGATGGTTTGACCCGTTCGCAGCCCTACGAATGGTGTAAGGCGTAAATGCAAAGGTACTAATCTGTTCAATGACAAGTTCAATTAAAAAGAAAACAAAAAAATCCTCCTACATCTCTTGGTAATTGCCTGGAGGTCTGCAAGAAAACAGCAGTGTGAGTAAACAGGTGCAAACATTGTCTTCTGTATGTTTTGTTTTTCATTTGAGTCAATAACTGTGCCTGAAGGAGTTTCTATCGATCAAAAATGAGTAAAAAACCTTTGCATGAATAAAACTGGAAACAGCTCATAGTAGGAATCAGATTTTAAACTGACAATTCATAAAACTACTGAAGTTTTCCTGGACTACAGCCTCTCTCTGGCGTTCGCACATGTGCGCGCGCGCACACACACACACACACACACACACAAATAAAAATGTGGAATTCCTTGTGTGTTTCCTGCCTCTTGTTCCCATAGAGACAAACAACGTTATGGATGGACACACTTACGAGCACAAGTGCACACAGTAACAGTTGCAACCTTTGTGACCTCCTGCAAAGGCGTACGTGCACACACACACACTAAAATATTCACGAGCCCATACATTTCCTGGATTGTGTCGGTCACACAACGTGCGCACTCCGCGTGGAAAAACTCTCTTTATTGTCATCGCAGAAATAGTTGCCATATGGTTGTGTAACAGATGCAACGTAATATGTCATCCTCCAACAATCCAAACAACGCCACCTAACACACACACACATTCACACGTCAGAAGAAAAAAAAAAGGCGCACTCAAACACACAGACACATCTTTCAATACAACATACACATGTTACCAAACTTGGAGCGCTTATAACTTGAGTGCTGTAATAATTAATGCTCTCTGTCACTGGAGAGGGTTCTGCACTAGCTCATAATGTGTGTGTGTGTGTGTGTGTGTGTGTGTGTGTGTCCAGTTTAAAGCACAGAAAGACTCGAGACATTTTTGGGAATGTCTGTTTTTAGAAATGATGTCATCTCAAGACTTAAAGAAGATCTATTGCAGATTATTGTTATTGTTATCATTATCATTTTGCTTTTATTTGACTTCTCTTCTTATTCCAGATAAACTTCGTCATATTTATCCGAATTATCAAAATCCTGATGTCTAAACTAAGAGCACACCAGATGAGATACACTGACTACAAGTTCAGGTGAGGGAAGTATTTCTTACTCTGAAAGAAAAATAAAATGTGTGGCTGGTGGCATACTGGGTTTCTTTGGCTGAAAAATACTTAATGAGGACTCAAGACAATGAGCTGAAAGACGTGATAATTATTCACCACTGTGAACGCCCCTTAATCTAATGCTAATAAAGAAACTCTGATTAAACTGTAGCTGCTTTAAAATCTTAGAAATGAGGGTCTTACCACCCTGAATTTAATTTCAGAACTTCACTTTGTTGAAGACCATAATCAAGTGTAATACACACCTGTCAGCCATAACAGTATAATCACTGACAGGTGATTGATTATCTCTTACAATGGCACCACACTGAACCCTTTCCATTGCTGAAAGCAGCTACAATCGGCATGTGAGCATCAGAATTTGACCACAGAACATTGGAAGAAGGTTGTCTCTTCTGTTGAATCACCTTTTCTTTAATATCATGTGGATGGCAGGTTGTCTGTGCATCACTTACCTGCAGGAAAAGATGGCACCAGAATGCATTCTGGGAAGATGAAAAGCCGGCAGAGGCAGTGTGATGCTTTAGGAAACAATCTGCTGGGAAACCTTGACCTCCCTAAATGATGTTTCTGACCAAGTACGCCCCTTCATGAAAACAATATTCCCTAGTGGCTTTTTTTAGCAGGATAATGGACCTTGCCACGGTGCAAAAATGGTTCAGGATTGGTTTGAGGAACACAACAACGATTTCAAGGTGTTGACTCAGCCTCTAAGTTCCCCAGATCTCAATCCAATCAAGCATCTTGGAGATGTGCTGAACAAACAAGTCTGATCCATGGAGGCCCCACCTCGCAATTTATAGGACTTAAAGAATCTGCTGCTAATGTCTTGGTGGCAGATACCACAGCACACCTTCAGGGGTCTTGTGGAGTCCATGCTTGATGGGTCAAAGCTTTTTTGGTGGACCTACATAATATTAGGCAGGTGGTTATGATGTTATGGCTGATGGGTGTATTTTTCTTCTTGTATGTTTGTACAGTTTTATGTTTTTCCTCCAAAATGTCAAAAAAAGTCTGTTGACGACTGAATTCTACCAGATGACCATGAAGGTCACAGACCTGTCTGGTCTCCTGTCACATTTAATCTTTACAACCATTCCCTGGTTGCCTTTTCTCCTCTGATCTAGATTAGCAAAATCGACTCTGACTCTCATCCCCCTGCTGGGGATTCACGCCATCCTCTTCACCTTTGTCATCGACGAGTCAGTCCCTAAAGGCTCCATGCTGCGCCTCATTCGCCTCTTCTGTGACCTGCTGTTCAACTCTTTCCAGGTTGGAGTGAAACCTCACTTTACTCAACTTTCACTTTTTCACACATCAGTGTCTGTCACACACTTTGAACATCAGTGTGTTTCTCTGTGGTTTCTCCCTGTATGTCTCTTTTCTGAAGCATCCAAGATCATTAAATGCATTTCTACTCTCAATAGACCTCCGATCATATAAAACTGGATATATTCAATCCACACATTTTTACAGCACCGAGCATTATTCATTTATGGAAACAAATCAAATAAATATTTAGTTTGTATTATTATAACCTTTACATATGAACATTTTAAATGTTGTATTTATGAGTTTGAATGTATTTTCCAAAATACACAGTGCATCTTTAATGTAATCAAAATGGTCCATAGAGTTATTCTAAAAAAAATAAATAAATAAAAAAAAAGCTTTGCTGTTGAGTCGTCCTTTGCATTTGGCCTTGGCTTTTTGGACAACAATGCAGTTCTAGAGCATGAAGCCAAAAGTTATATTTGTTGATTATTAAAAGATTAAATGTTTGAAGCTGTGTACTTTAATACAAAGTAAAGACTGAATAATAGTAAAAATTTTATTTTCTAGTATGACTGAAACTCTACATTCTGTTTTAGGGCCTGCTGGTTGCCATCCTGTACTGCTTTGTCAACAAAGAGGTAAGAGGTGTGCACTCATGTTGAGCACCAACTTGTTTTAATCTCTGCCATTGTTGCAGTTTCTTCCTCTCCCTTCACAGAGAAGATAAATTGTCGTCCCTCTTATATCTCTAAAAGCTCTATCTTTGTTCTAGTTCCACTGATTCTTCTGTCTACAAAGTGGGACGGACACAATGTTATCCTTCTGCTAATCTCTAAATCTTGAAATGTAGTCTTTGGCAAGAGACGTAGATCTGATGAAGTGCTCGGTGTCTTACTTAATCTTTATCACTAACCTTCAAGCGTCTCTCTTCTATCTGCCATCCCTCAGGTGCAGTCCGAGATGTTGAAAAAGTGGAAGCGGTGGAAGCTGGGTAAGGACATTGATGAGGAGTACCGCCATACCCACAGCCACACGCCGCACATCAAGAGTGGCAGCATAGCCACTGGTAATCTGCCCTATCCCCATGACAACAACACCAGCGACCCTAGCGGCGACTCGCCTCGCCTCAACAAAGCTGACAGGGCACCCTCTTGCTCCGCGGCACCTGAGGAAAACCGCCGACTGGTTGTCTCCTACAGCAACGGGACGGGGAAAGGCCAGCCCGCCAAGAGCAGGCACACCCTGCAGTTTTCTTTCCTGCCACGCAGAGTCACCGCCAGTCACATTAGCACCGCCACAGAGGACGTTTGTCTGGAAGAGAAGGCGCAGTGTCGCTCACACCCTCCAGAAGGAGAGGAGACTAATGTCTGAGAACAGTGTCCTCTGGGCCCTCATCACGAAAACTCTCACTGATTGTGCTTATCATGGTTTTCGGATCAGTGTTTATCATGCGTCAATGAGACGGCATATGTGTGAAGACAATGAGGAGGTGACCCAAACAGATCACCACCGTATAACACTGCAGGAAAACACAGTAATCTGCCCAGGTGCAAATGAATATTTATTGTTTTTTGGACCTTGAGCAAAAAGCGCTTATTGACTTCAGACATCAGGAATGATTAAATGTGTTAAATGTCATGTGTTAAATGTGATGTGTGTGTGTGTGTGCGCGCGCGCATTTGGAGGACTGCTATTTAACCACTGACCCTACACATATCTTTCAATCTATGCTGCTGTTGCCAATGTGAGTCAAGCTTGTGGTGTGTCTGTTTGCAGCAATGGTCGCTCATTTGTGGTACTCTCTTACAAAAAACCTCTTGGTGTCAAATTTTGTACGTTTTTCCAGTTTTTTTTTTGGTGGGGTGGCGGGGTTTATGAACTGAAAGTGGACTTCAGCATGCGTGACTCTTGTTGTCTGGCTCATGGAGACCAGGATGACGGCAGAACTGAGTGACTGAACAGAGACCGCTGCAGAGGTCGGCTGCTTTGATCAGAAAGACTGTGCTGTTGTGTTTAAGTTATTCTTGGTTTCAAATGAACAAAGCCAAACGAGAGACACATTATATACCGGGATGAGTTTTACATCAATTGGGTACATCAGGCACCATATCCATTCTTTAATGCACATCCCTGCTCTCCCTCTTTGTCTCGTTCAGTGGTTTCTCAAAGTGGGGTCCAGGGACCTGAAGGGGGTTCAGAGGGCTGACCAGCTAAAAAAAATATATATATATATATATATATATATATTTTCACTTTCCATCCATGAGTAAGAAAATAACTTGTGGGACTTTCTTTAAAAAAAAAAAAATACATCTAAAAGGAAAATTGTATCAGATGGGGGACCCTGGGTACAAAACCATCAAATGGGGAGTTTGTGGTCTAATGAAGTTTGAGAACCACTGCTGTGTACTAACTCCATCATTTGCCTTTTTTAAACAGATTTTCTTGACTGAATGTTATAAGAACAATGGAGAAATATGGGTGAGACAATATTTAAGTGTATATATGGTATTAGAAGTGCACAGTATGTCCACACCTCCTGGATATGTGCAAACAGGAGTCACAGGCCGAAGATATACCTGCTTTGTACCCATGATGGCTGGCTAGCACCAGGATGTGACAGTGTCCAGGGCAAAGACATTATATTAAATCTGGACACAGTATTGGAGGCAAAGCCCCATTTATTTCTATGAAAGCTGTTCAGTGGCATTTTGAGCTGAACATCAAAAAAGCTGGACTTCCCAGCTATGAAAATACTGGGATCTTTCCTGTTGTGCCGAGTATGAGCACGACTAACTTCTGGTTTAGTGACCAGACTTTACACATTTTATTGGACCAAATGGCAAAAATTCTGATTGTGAAACAAGTCATTTTTGTGGGGGTTGTGACTCTTAAAAAATTGTGGGAAAAAAATGTGCCCGCAGAACCACTTACATCATCACTGGATTGAGAAAATTAGCATGTTTTAAAAAGTTAGGATTCGGTTCAAAGATGGACGAGGTTCAGTTTGGTGGTATTTTCCAAATGTGATCGATTTCAGTCTCACTGGAGCCAGCGGGGATTCTTCACAAAGGGATTCCTAATGAACCTTTAGAGCAAGGATGGTGCAAACAAATATTCTGTTTGAAGTGTAAGAGTGAGCATGAGAAGCTGTAAATATTGATGAAAGTGAATACGATAAAGACAAAGATGGTTGGTTGGAGGGATGTGCTGTTGTTCGGTGTTTTTGCTCGCAGTCCAGGTGACTGATAAATGAAAAGTTTTCCCACTAATTATCTTGAGAAAAGACTCTTGTTTCACTGAACATGATTGTACCTGTCCTCTTATTTGAAATGTTGCAGTTGTCAGGAGGCTCACAAAGCAAACAATGCTGTGAGAGAACGCAAAACGTTTTATATAAAAAGCCGAATTGATGTGTCTCGTGTGTCTCTGTGGATCGAATTAAACTGAATTATGTCAGCAAGAGAGTGTCATCACATAAATTGTGTCAATTCAACATATAAGAGCGACATTAGTGTTTCGGGATAGTCATCGCTTACACACCTTCGACACATTACTGACATCCAAAGTTAAAATGTTTCCCTGACAATGTTTTCAACGTTGGCTGAAAAAAGTGACAAAGAAATGACTCAGTGCATATCTGTGTGCAGTTATTCCACATCATGTTTGAGTACAGAGAAAATCAGTGGACTCACTATCAATCAACATCAGCAGGTTTCCACCGGAGATGACTGCAACATGAAATCGTAATGACTCATTCGTGTGTTGCTGCGCTGAATTGAATATGTTGTCAGAGGATTTATCATGTACTGGTCACGCACACATGTTCAATAAAGTATGTGTGCTGTGATCGATCTAAAATCTCTCTGTAAAACGCCTCCCTGCTCATTCTTGTATTTACATATAACAGAGAACATAAACCACTGGAGGCAGCTCCCTGTACGGCTCGGATAAAGCCAGCAGAGACTCATCATAAGACCAGCTCCCTATGGCTCTCCGGGGGATAGCCTGACTTCCATATGTAAAGGCGTGATAATGGATTAATTTTTCGTGTTATCTCAAGATAACGAGGCTTGTTTGCTCTAGAAAGCAACATTTGTTATTCCATGATAATGTCATGACTGGTGATCTTGAGAAAACAAATACAATTTAACTCATTATCACAGGAAAATGGAAGAAATTATATCTTTCGACCCATGACCATTTAGGGCTACTGTACATAACCAAAACATTTAAAATACAAAATATTTTTCAATGTTATAAAGACCCATGATCAGATGTGAGGAATTATGTTACTATTATATTATGTTATTATTATATTACACTACATTTAATTTACAACATAATACAAGTGGGTCAGTGTTATTTTCAATAACAGTATAGAGATTTGTCCCCCTCAATAACCTTTATCAGTGAAAACATATTATTTGAAAGTATATAACAATATGCATTGAAACACTTGCAGTAATTAAAGATGCCGAACGGTGTGTTTTAAAGTTTCTAAAGATTGGTTCCCCCCCCCCATATGCCTCACAATGGTTTGGTCCACTGCCAATTAACCTGCAACCTACACACCTGTCTCTGTGGAGTCTCTCAGCATGGTGCTGGCGGTAAGTAGATATTTTGCAAAAGTTAACTTTAAACAGAGGTGCTGTATTTCTCTTGTCACAAAGTTTTAGGTTTAAGACCAAAAAACGCTCGGTTTGGGTTAGGAAAACAGTGTCTTGGTTTAAAATAGCTCCCTGTTGCAGTCGCCACAAACACTGCTGTAAACTTCCTGAGGTCTCATTAAAAACACCACAAACAGGGCAAGAACATTTCCCTGGTTGTCCTTATAAACATTCAGGGGTGTCCCCTTCAGGAGTTGCTCTTAAGAATGTTTCTGTTTATTGTTCCCCCCACCCAACATTGAAGTGAAATATCCGCCCTTGGATTGAACGCTCTGAGCGATAAGATGAAACACTTTTTTTTTTTTTTTTTTTTTCTTTTTCTGTTGTGACAATGCTATGCTCATGATGTGCTTCAGTTTAAGCACAAACACCACTTGGTCAGGGTTATTAAAAGATGTTTCGTCTTACCTGATTCTGTTGTGACAAACACAGCTTGAAACTGTCACAAGGTCTCGTTACAACTACCAAAACAGCAGTCTCTCACTCGGCAGTCTGTCGCCTTTATAACGCCAGTACCTCCCCCTCCACCTCCAGATATGATGCATGACGTAGAAATGTTTATATGACACCGATGAGCATTTCGCATTTCGACGTCTCTTTGGTGAAGGACTAAACCTAATTAACCAAAAACTGATCATATCGTTGATGTTGTGCTGACACTGCCCATGCAGGAAACATAATTTTTACGGACTGTCACATTATTCTCTCTGCCGGGACCAGCTAACGGTCTGGAAGGGCACTTGTGAAGTTGCAAGTCTGCAGGGAGGATTGTGGAAAATTCATTATGTAAACAGTTAGGTCCCTGAAAACACGCTACAGTGGTCAAAATATCTTCCATACATCCTCTACAGAACGCCCCCTCTGGACCACTCTGTTAAAACCATCTGTTTCAGCCCAGACCCAAAGCCAACAGGTCTGTAGATGTGTAAAAACATTGGAAATCAAGCGTGATGTATTTATAGCGAAGAGAGGGCACCTTGTCATGTTTTGACCAGTGGCAGGGTACCATGGAGGGTACTTCATCATGTTTCATCTTCCATAGGGGCATCAAAGAGAGCACTTTTTAACCCTCCCCACTCAGTAAGTAAGGACCTACAATCTCGTGAAATGTGTGAAAGCTGGAGTAGGGGAAGCTGTGATTGAAAGGAGATTGAACAGACCGTCATTATAGAGTGCCATCTTCACAGCACAGGCCACTATATTTACTAGATGAATGATTAAATGTATTTAATATTGGATGAATAAAGGCTAAATCCAATTTTCCATAGTGGTTCCTTGACCTTTAGTGGCTGCAAATTGTTTTCAAATTACCGGCTTCACCAGCATCATTCCCTGTGCGCGTGTGAGTGCGTGCATGTGTGCCACATTCACAGGCAGATCTTCTATGTGAATCCCTGTTTCTGTCTCTCTCTGTCACTGCACTTCCTGACTTCCTGTGGGCTAAAACTGGATAGGGAGTTGCATACACGTGCCACACGAAGTCAAGGGAAGTTATTTTGGGATTAGCACAAAAAACACCTCAGAACAATGACAGAGAAATGACAAAAGCGCAGAATGTTGAAGGAATCAATCAGTTGTGACAGGTCTATTGTGGAAAGTACTTGAGTCCAAGAACAGGGTGAGGCTTAACAGTCCAACAAAAGTGAAGGAAGAGGAAAAAACAGCGTGTAAAAATGTGTGTTTGTGCCTGTTGGGGTGGGTTGGATGTTGCATAAAAGCCACCCCATGAGCACAATTCAATTTGATCTATGATATGAATCAGATTTTCCCACTGCAGTACTTCAAGTACAGTGGTCTTGTCTGTATGTGCAGTGTTACATACACGGAGCAACTTCAGAGAAGAGATGTTTAATTATCGTCACCTTCTTAATATAATGTCATATTTTCAAAAAAACTGAACTAAATAACAGTATATGATATGTATTAATCATTTCACACAAAAAACGTTAAGACTATAGGTCACTCTGTCTTGTGACTTGGGAAAATAAAACAGCTTTTGACATAGGCCATTATACTACAGGGGCAGGATCGCATCGCATGATCTGTTCAACTGAGCATGTAGGTGATTTTACCAGAAGTGGCCAGCATCGTGAAGAGCTGACTAAGGCAAAAAAAAGAAGTGTTTTCTCTCTCTATTTTTTGAAACCACCAACTTCAAGATACTGTGATGGCAATCCATCTAAAAGGTGTTGAGATACTGAGCCTGAAAATAAGAAATGCTTAATATAAACACAAGCTTATAAACAAACCGAATGATTTTCCTGCATGCCACAACTAGACAAACTAAATAACTTATGTCCCGACAACTTATCCTCATTAATGCCAAAAAGTATATGGTTCACAGTTTTTCTGTACCCAGAAGGTGTTTAATAAGCCCAAAGCCTCTGAGAGATGAAGAGGGACAAAGAGTGCTTGGTGAAGTATTCTGAATTGTGGACCCAAAATTGCAGTCGTGTGTTCATTTGTCATACTTGAACTCTGTTTTGGCTGCTCTGGCTGAACTTTTCCCATCATCTGCGTTTCCTGAAGTCTTGAGGTCCCTGAAGGGCCACCATGCTCAACTTAAGTGTAGCTCCACAGCACTGGTAGGGCTGGCAGAGCAAATGATACAGGATGTAGATGACTGATGGTTCATTAAGTCCTAATATATGTAACAGCAATAAAAGCAGACAGAGATAGATGCTGAATTCTTTCACGTTTGGCTCAGACTTCCATAACTGCTAATGACTTGTCAGCTCATCTGCCAGAAAAGTGCCACTGCTGCACCTCGCGCCAGGAAAAGGATCTCTCCTTGACCCCGCACCGTATCCTTCTATCAAACTAACTATGTCTTTAACACCCTTGACTGACAGGATGAGCTGCACTTTTCCCCCCACGACTGATATGATCCAAGGTAACCTAAATGACAGCATGCGGAGGAGGGAAGAGCATGACGAGCAAGTTAATAACACAGGATCAGCTCACTTTAGACTTTGTGTCAGCTCATTGTTGTTACACCTTCTGTCTCTGTACATACACATAAACTGGCTATGTCCCCACTAATGTCAAAATCAAACCTACACCCTTGCCAGGGTTATCTCTTGGCTTATTTTAGAGACAATAAATTACATAGAGTGGAAAACTTCATTTCAGCCAACAGTTTGAAAGGTGGCTTTATTTGAAGTGTATGTTCAGGTGTCCTGGACACAAACAGGGGATCCTGCATTGACCATTCATGCTCTCAGTTTGTCTTCCGAAATCTCAGGAGTGCAGTCTTCGTGTTCGCTCAGGTGCCTTGTATGAAGGACAAACACATCAATCAATCTCAAAGCCAACCACGGTCATTTTAAAATGTAGATTCAGAGTCGAAACAGAAAACCGCTCAGCCAAAAACTGTATCTGATTACATATGAATTAAACTAGATGTAGTGTATTGGCAGTCATCGGGCCTTTGCTGTGTTAAATCACTACTCTTATCTCCCTCTTTCATGCTGTGGCCTGTATAAACAGTAGCACATTTTGGGAGGCTCTGCAGTGTTTATTCAAGGTTTCATTAATGACAAACAGTTTGGCCAGTTTCCCATTAAACTATATATGTGTCTGTGTGTGTGTGTGAGTGAGTGTGTGTTCAGGGTCAACATAGTAGAGACAGACATGTAGAAGTTAGAGTTCAGGGAGTGAATGTAAACATGGAAACTCCTCACAAGTCTAGTAAAATGCATTTGTGTGTGTGTGTGTGTGTGTGTATGTTGTGTTTGCATCATGTTTTGGAGCTTATCATTGCAACATGTTCCTCTATATGTGGATAAAAGAAATTCCATACTTTGAAATGTAAAGCCATACTTGGCACGGATGGAATCTGAATTTCATAGAGTAACAGACTGGGCTCAGATTCCCACAGGGACATTTAAAGCATCAAAGCTTCCAGGTTTATTAGGTAGGGATGGCAAAGAAACAGAGCAGAGACCAAAAAAGAATATCAGATTCTGTTGATGGAGATTAAAAATAAACTGTAATATTTTGTAATTTAAGTGCACAAAACATGAAGCTAAAGCAAGAAGCCACGTGTCCTACCGAGACGTAAGGACAAACAGGGTTGAAAAATACACCTACATTAACAGCATAATAAACAGCAGGGCAAAGAGTACTTACAGCTGCCGTCAGCGGCGTGTTAACTAACTTCTTGTCCGTTTTGCAATTTGAAATCCCTTCTCTCCTCTCTCCTCCACCACGTATACTCACAGCAAACGGGAGGTTCCTGTTCTCCTAGCAGACAGCACCACCTCTTTATGGATTTCTCTGTCCTGACTGGATAAAGTAGGCAGGGATACCAGAAAATGGCTTTTCTCTTCTACTGCATGAGCCCTGGGAGACGAGACTCGGGTTACTGACCAAACACTCTGCAACGGATTGCTGTTGGAATTTAAAGCTATTTAACATTTATTTATATAAAAAACGGAGATTACAGAAAGTTTAGAAGTGAAAGTGTCGGTAAATATAATGGATACGGATGAAATTAAGTTACAATAAATGTGGTTACATGGACGACTTTTAAACAGTCTGAATTAAACCAATCTGAGTAGTGATTCCAAAGTAACTTCTCACAAGTATTAAATCAGAATACCACTGTTACAAAGTGGTTCTCCCCTTTGCAAAATGTCTAAACGTGCCAGCAATCTTGGGAAAACCAATTTGTTTGTTCTGTAATCATGACATAAGTATAAATAACTCATCACAGAATAACTGAGGGAATATTATGTTTGACCCATGGCTGTTTAGGGCTTCTGTAGAGAGTAATGTTATGTTCATGCAGTAAAGTTTATTTTCCCTCCAGCTCCGGTCATAAGTCAACTGATGTCTGTCAGTACAGCAGAATCGCCTCTGCAGTCAGGTTGATAAACAGGAGTGAGGGTAAATCCACTTTTCTATCCCAAAAGTTTAAAAGTAATCTCTGAGCTCTCCTCTCAGCGGGAGTTCTGGACCAGAGCAAAACACCTGATGTTTGTTCTACAGAGGTATCTGGAGCACTCCAAAACATCTTTGTTTTTTGATTTAACAGAGAGCCCCCTAGTGGCACAAGTTACATGTTGTATGTTTAAATGAAGACACTGTTGTATACGTGTGTCTTTCTGTCTTTTCTGCCTGTAGATTATGTGCACTTGAATGCATTTGAATGCCTGCACAGTGTTAATGCCAGTCCATCTCAGGTTTATGAGAAAGCATGAATAATCAATTAAGACACCCGCACACAATTACAATCATTGCCAATTTTAATCAAAAATCCCTTTTGCATATGAAGCGAGAGAGATGGTCCAGAAAGTGTTTCGCTGTGTCTGTAGGAGAGGGGGGTGTACTGTACGTATATGTGGGAGGAATGATTACAATGCTCATCATCATGTGTAAACATTAATTAATGGGGTCACTGTAATGAACTCTGTGTGAAGTACATGCGGCTGCAGTGCGCATACCTTTAACTTAATCATGCTGTTAAACTTCAGTGTCCCCTGAGTTCTCCTCTATCCATCTGAGCTGCTTCACACGCTCTCAGCTGTTTATTACTATGTCTGATTAAATCATCAACATACTTGATGTCTTATACAGATTTTTATTTCACAAAGGGAGAGGATTTTTAATGACTATTTATTTAAATTCAAACAGAACAGAAATCTATGTACTATTGAGACCGCCAATAAGCCAAACAATAATGAATTTAATGCGTGTGCATAGTTTAGTTTTATAACCCACAGCTGCTGCAGCTTTGACGCCTTCTCTGCTCCTCATCCCTTCATCATCTCTTTGTGTGCTTGCTTAGGTCTGCTGCTATTCTCCTCACTCTCTACTCTCTTAGTCCTCCCCTATTTATAATCTCTGTCTCTAATAACTTTCTCAGCGTCCAAGGGGATCTGCCGACACATGATGGGCAAGAAGGGAGATTCCTCCTGTTAACACTTAATCTTTACAATTGTTGATAATCAGCTGCACTGTTTTCACACTATCTGTGTCCTACATGCTTGCTCATAATTTTTTTTCTTTTAGTTTTTTTTGCTTCTCTCTGTTTGAATTATAATGTAATTTATTCTGTTGTTGTCTTTTCATTGCTGTGCATGCAATGGAAAGTTCACCAGGCTTTGACAAGAAAGTCTTGTGCCCTGAGTGCATTTATCTCCTTTTCTGTCAGTGAATGAATATGGGGCTTATGTGTAGTCAAGGGGAGGGTGCATGACCTCCTGTTTGTGATGTTCATAAGATGATGATTAATGCAGTTATACTTTCCTTTGAGAAGCCCATCCTCAGGAAACTTGAATGAGGACCTTCTGTCTCTGTTTTTCAGATTTGTGTTATTTTTAAAGCTGTATTTGTAGGATATAGACAGAATTAAATGCAGGAAGTAAATGCAGAAAACTGAATTATTTTTGCAATATGCATGAGGCGAGCAATTCTCATTGGTTTCAATGGCCGCCGTTCTTGCATCTGGTATGTATTTCTAATATACATTTACGATTAGCTGACTGAAGTCAGCTTGCCCGGCAACCTCGGATGATGGGGGGCAGTCACGGTGGACGAAGGGGCTCAGATAACCGGCTTCCAAGTGAGCATAACTGACTCGATACTGAGACTGAACACAGCCACTGAGACCGCAAGATGCCAGTTGTTAGATGCCCGTTTTAAGACAAGGTATACAGTACCAAAGTGATTCAAAGAGGTAGACAGAGGTATCTTCAGTAGACAATATGTTTGCAACACAGTACATTGAAGTCTTTGACATAGCACTATCAACTAAGTTAACTAAACTTAATTCATATAAGACCATATATGAATTTAGTGTTGCAAGTGGCAGCAATAAGGAGTAGGCAGAGTGAACACTGACAAGCACCCACCCTGAACTATGCTGTTGATAAAAACCCACAAAAAACATGCCTACAACTTTGCGAGATAACTGGGGTGACCCACCATTTCCCTCACAGTGTGAAAACCACACACTAAACCCCGCCCACTTTGACTTTGCATGTCCGATGGGCTTTCCCCAACACATTACAATATTCTATACCCTGAATTAGGTGGGTTTTATTCACACCATCTGAGAAGATAGAGGTAAAGAAAAAAGGCAAGACCTGACATTAATGAGACTGGCTGAGAGATAAAAGTTCAGTGCTTGAGGAGAAAAGTGTGTGAGTGTTTTGAGGTGAGAATGTACTCTAATGGTATATATATAAAAAAAAGAATTCTGTAAAGGCACATGGTCCGTCCTTCTGTTTCATCCTTGTTTTTCTGCATCTTGTCTCCCTGCTTTCTACTTCTTTTAGTTCCCTGATTTAAATAGTTTCTGTCATCAAAGCAAATTAAATGTGTAAGAAGAAAAAAAAAAAGACCATTTCCGTGCAAACTGCTCTGTCTTATTTTCACCTGCACAAATGTGAAGTGGATCAAAGCCAAGAGTAAAATTATTTGGACTTGATGACATTCACTGACTTTCTCAAATCATCTATTCCCTCAACTACCAATTTTGCCTCCTACTTTCTTTCTCATCAATTTCATAAGTCTTCTTCTCAATGAGCCATAAAAAGGGTTCTACGAGCAGTTCATGCTTAAGTTAATGGAGCGTGAACATTTGTGGGGTAAATTGAGAACAAGATGACAAAACAAAAAGTGAAACTTGAAGCCTGGTGTCCTGTAACATAAGGAGGTCTGCTGTCAACTGGATTATGCATACATTTTCAAGAAAAAAAAAATTCAAAAAGATTTGAACTTGTTGGGGATAACTTTGCAATTTAGATTTTTGCATTTCTTGTCCTTAAAACTGGACTGAATGATATGAAGGAAAAGATAAATGCAATTGATACTTTTTAGATACACAAGTTTCTTCAGCGGATACATCCCTACAATACACTTGTAGTTTCTGGGCTTCCCTCCTCAAAGGTGTCGGCTTGTAGTTTGATAATAAATAATTCTGCGGAGGCAAGGCCGGATGGAATAATAGAGCAATCTTTATTAAAACAGAATCTAACGCCTTGAGTCCGGTTCAGAAGCGGCCGCGTTCTGATATTATCAAATCTGTGGACAAAACAATGCCAAAAATGCTTTGCCCTCTGCTCCATCAAAACCTCCGCCTTTGCTCTTAGGAGGTTTTTCCAAATGCCACCCGCTGTTCCTTCTGTCAGTGCCTTTTTTAGAGTCTCTTCTCAAGGACACCCACTTCTTCTGATTGGTTCCCTTGCCAAATTACTTAACAGACAAAAAGGAGTTTGACCTGTGTTTAGGCATCTCTCATTATTTGGCATGCAGGTCAAACTTAGCTAAGCACTTTACCGTCTGTTACCTTTGGCCCCTCACAGTTAGAAGCCAACTTCTGGACCTTCATTCACACAATGAAAATCAATGAGTCATGATTGAATCCAGATTAAGTAGATCAGTCATGACTGAATCTATACTAAGTAGGTCAGAATGTGTTGTCCTCCAGACACCTCACACTTGTTTACAATACACTGTTTCTAAGATTGAGTGAAATACAAACTGTCTCTATAAGATTGCACTGCTGATTGCTCTACCCACTCAAGTTATTTATCCATACCACTTATGGGATATGTAGTCATAAAGGAATATGTAGTTACAGATGGGAGCAGCAAACTGATATTTATCATATTCATCGAAGAATCAAGACTAAGAATCTGTAGTCATAAAGGAATATGTAGTTATTGATGGGAGCAGCAAACTAATATTTGTCATATTCATCGAAGAATCAAGACTAAGAATCTGCAACTATGCCTCTGTAAGGCCGCAGATATGCCAATCTGCATACAACATTAACCCTGATGTTAAACAGGTGTAATATAAAAAGCACTAACCACAAAGTACAACTGAGGTTGATGTTAGCATTTTGGTCAAAAGCCAAAGTATAGGCAATGATAACATTTTGATCTGATGATTGTGGCTGCTGTAGGCCTAGATTAAAGTCAAGAGGTGCTACAGTTCATCCTGAGGGAGGCATGAATGTCTCCACCAAATGTAATGGTAATCCATCCAATAATTGTCAAGTTTTTCATTAAAGGAGTAAAAAGTTAACCTCATTGTGATTCATGGAAATGTCAAATTAAGGAGAATGACATCACCTTCACATCACTGATATCTGTACCAAATTGGTGCCAAACCACGTAGTAACTGTAAACAGGGTAAGTAAAATCTTTGGACTGCTGGTGGTGCTAAATGAAAAGTCTGTGGACCTAAGTCATTTGAATGTATTGTGTTGTATTGTTGTATTCTGTCGGGACCTTGAATACTATTTTTCACACAAAACCAACTTCTAGTTGTTGAGATATTTTACTCGAAACCACAAAGGCCAACTTTTCGGTGGTGCTGCAGAAAGAGTCAGGGAGTCATCAAAGATACAAGGATTCATCCTCTGAGGACAGTGAATTGTGACAAAACAGTATAAAATTTCATAGCAATCCATCCCACAGATCTGACAGGTTGATGTTGACCTTCCCATAATTTTTGATAAGATTTATGAAGGTGTGCTGTGGTGTCTGGCACAAAGATGTTGGCAGCAGATCCTTTATCCTGCTAAAAGAGACCGCTGCCTTTGCAGGGTTTCTGTAGGTTTGAACAAGTCAAATTTAAGACAATTTTGAATTTAAGACCTACATGAAGTACGAAAAAGTAAGGAAAAATGCGGTCCCAGAATTACTTGAAAAAATAACCAACTTTATTGCCATTCACAGAGCAATTAAAACAATGAAGAATGAAGTGAGTGAGTTAGTGAGTGTCAGGGTTATTATAGTTTCATTGGTTTTCATTTCATTTTCATGAATATATTTCATTAGTTTTTATCTTAATTTAGTTTTTCAGTTTTTTTTACTTCAGTTTAGTTTTATTAGTTTAACAAGCGATTAAGTAGTTTTAGTTTAGTTTTTATCTGGGAATCTAATTTAATTCAATTTAGTGAGCTATAATAACCCTGGTGTGTGTGTGTGTGTGAGAAGTTTCACTCAGTTTATTCAATAATGGAAGACTAGAGGCTGCAGGAAAGGAAAGGATAGTAGGGGCTGTCACATACCTCCCCTCACATCAAACTGGAGGAGAGAGGGGTACAACTTTTTACATCCAAATCTGTAACCAAAATGTTAAGCAACGCTGTTCAAAATCCAAAGCACCTCTGCTTTCAACGTCAGAGTTGAGCCAAAGATGGTTTGAATGTCACTTGACTGTGAGACGGCGCAGAGTTTGGGACGAGCAGAACTGGATAAACTTGGACTGGAAACTGACGATAAAGGCGTACAAACATGTGTGATAGCATGACCTCACTGGGGACTTTTAGAAGCTAACTGGTGTTTTTCTGATTTTGTGTGTGACACCAGCGTCAAGTGTCCCAAGGTGAGGGTCCTCTTGCAGAGCATACACTGCGCTTCAAATTCATTGTGAGGTACGCTTTAACCAATTGAATTCTGATTGTTCAAGCCAACACTTGTTAAATATACATGTAGCAGATCCCCCGAAAGATGGTCGGACACTTACTGATGTTTTTGTCAGATTTATTACAAATCTAAACCTACAAAGTAAGAGCTGGAAATAAAGCACTTAAAACGAAAATGAAATGCAATATATCAAAATGACATAGTAGTACAAAGCAAGCTAACATTAATTCATTGACCAAATCAATTAAAAATAATTCTGCACTTCTTAGTGACTTAGAGACACAAACCATGTACCACAATGACCATAAAACAACAAATACTGACCTCACTTTCAAAATAAAATACATCAGTTTGACCGGAAGTGTCAAAATAAAGTACCTAAAATAACAGATCGTACATAAAAAACAACAAGCACTATGTTGATGTCCTTTACAATACACTTTCCCGATAGTTGTAGCAGATTCTGCTGTCAAAGTCTTTCCGGAACTGGTGAAGTGTGTAGCAATAAATTCTGACCGGGCCACTTACGTTCCTGGATACTTCAGAAAAAAGTGGAAGCGGTAAATGAACGTACATATTTAAGACCTAACTAAATGTAATTTAAGACCTATATGCAAAATATGGACATATTCAAGACCTTGTAAGGCCTAAAATTGAGATTGTCAAATTTTAGACTTTTTAAGACTTTTTAAGACCCCGTGGAACCCTGCTTTGGATATACTGTTTCTATACCCCACAAAGAGGTGTATGCAACATTGTTTAGGTAGGTGGAACGTGCCAAAGTAACATCCTCATGAGTAACAGGACCAGTGGTTTCCCAGCAGAATGCTGCCCAAAGCATCACACTGATTCATCAGAAACGACCACCTTCTTCCAATCCTCCTTGGCCCCAATGCCGTTTTTCGGAGCTTTGGTGCTTTTAGGAGCAGTGGTTCTCAACAGGCGGATGCGGCCCGGGGGCCGCCTATTTTTGGCCCCCGAACTGTTATTCCTTCACTATGTGTTTTGGTCGGGTCAGCACGTGTATACCAGGACATGCCAACGATACACAGACAGCTGGGTCACTAACTGCTGTGGCGTTTTTGGAGCAGTTCGCATATTGACATTTTGCTGGCTGTAGGAGCCTAGATTGCATGAAAATGGTATGTTCCAAGTTCAGTGCTAAAAAAAAAAATTAGACAGTGAAAATCGACAATTAAAAGAAGAGTGGACTGAAAAATTTACATTCATTCTCCCTCCAACCAGCACAAGACCCATGTGCTTATTGTTCCAGGAGACTATAGCTGTGATGAAGATTTGAAACGGCATTATGAGACGAAGCATAGGAATTTTGAAGAGACATTTCCTCAAAATTCAGAGGTAAGAACAACAAAAATAAATGTACTGAAATCTTCGTATCAAGCTGCAAGCAGGACTCTTTTCACATCTATGACACAACAACAAAAAGCAACAGAGTGCTCACTTAGAGTGGTGTGGATTTTGGGTCAGCACAAGAGGCCATGCTCATAATGTTTGAAGGCAAACAAAAAGAGGAAATATTCAACTATGTATTTCAATTTATGTAAAAATGGAAATGATATTTTATTTCACTTCGTATTTTTGTTGTTTTGAATCAAAAGGACATTTTGTTTTGAATATTACAGTATTATTGCATGTGGCCTGACCAACCTCAATACATGGACCTTTGAGTCATCTCTGTCTGGTTGTCACCTAAAATAAGCTGGTAGCTGCCAGCACTTCCTCATAGGACACTGATTGGTCCTCAAACTAAACAATTCAATGGTCTAAAATCAGGCTGAGTGTACCTTTGGTTCAGGCTAAACATATGTGTACCTTACCCATCAGAATCTACCTTGATCATTTAAGGTGGGTCAAAACAAGCCCATTGTGTGTCTGCTGTATCATCCTGAAGTGTATGTCTAACTAAGTTTGTTAATTAACATTGTCCTTGACTGTTCTGTGAGTTTGTCTGTGTTTCTTTCAGGTGTGATTGACTTAGAAGCAACACCTTGACATGGAACATAACTTGTTATCAGAAAGGTGTCCCAGGGGCTGAGTCATACTTGTTCTTTCTATTTTGTTTTCCATTTGTATCGTCTCCTCACCTCTCCTCTCCTGTTAATGTTTATACCAGCTCCATTACTCAAGCAGCAAGGCAGAAAAAAACACCCCCGGAGTTCATTGTGGCAGCTGCCTATAATTTTTCGGATGATTGAATAAGGATAAGTTCCTCTCCAACCAACCACAGTGTCAAAGACAAATTATTTCTCAACATTCATCAGTGTTGGTGATTTTGCCTATAAAGCAACTGCAGATACAAGTGGCCAGACATTTGTGAGGCAGCAGTTACAGCAAATATTTGAGATGCAAACCCAATGCCTCCTTCCCTTGCTGTCTATTCTTTGTATTTCTGCTCATGTTTTTTGCAGTATATTCGCAGGTGTGGAAAAAAATAACAGCTGATTAACTGAGCATGATGCACCATGCAGCATGAGTGTCGCTTTTTGCTTTTTACTAAATAATGCAATCTTGAGAAAAGGAGATTTTACTCTTTCCCAGCATCACAATTTCTAAGACCCTGCCGTAACAGATATGCAAGGCTTCTATTCTACAACGCATCAATTCAGCCAAATCAGCACAGGGCAGACAGGAAGTCAGACACTGAAAAAACATCACAAAATCAGGTTAATTTTCAGAATAAACCGCTCTGTGTGTCACCAGCACAAAAGTGCAGCACTCGAAATGGAGCTGGTAGGTGTTGACCTGTGGGGAGCACAGAGCAAAACCCTTGTGGAGCCGTTCTGCAAAGCACGCTAGTGGAGTAGTATAAATGGACTCGTCCATCTTGACAAGAAAGCGATCAAGTGTTTTTTTCCAAAATATTTAGACACACTTAAAATCATGTGAATAAACAGGGTTGATGGGCCTCTTCTTCAACACAGGTCAGTCGAGACGGGACCCAGAGCTTTGCTTTTTAGTGCTCAGCTTGCTGCCAGGAGTAATAAAAGTAAAGATATCAAAAATAACATCTGTTCAGTGGTTGAGGAAAAACTGCAATTCATTTATAATTTCCTGTACACTGAAAGAGGTTTCCACTTACTGTGAAAGCTTTATCCACAATCATTTTCTTTAGAGTAATCATCTTTCTTCTGTATTCATATTTCCTCTTTGTCCATTCATCCATCCTTTGAACTGTCTGTTTATAATGGAAAGTTCAATGCCTGCTGGAGAGATTGACAGACGCGGCAGTGGTTTGATTAAAGGAGGATCAAGACAAATAAGAGAGGAGAGGAGGAGGGGGCTGATGGGTATGAAAAGTGCAAAAAATAGAGGCAGACACACCTGAATTGTTTTCTTTTATGAAAAAGCAGAGAGACAAAACAGAAGAAAGGAGCTAAAAGTCAACCAACCGAACAGAGAAGTCACTGAATTCTTCTGGATGCAACCATTTGGCTTCAAATCTCAAATACTTACCAGTTACACAATTTTTTTAATGAGACCCTTCACAGGATGCCCTTCAAAATGACCTGCTTTTTTAAAACAACTGCAATTTCTTTTAAGGCTGTACGTCACCAGGTTCTACTGCTGCTGGCTATTTATCACCCAGTGAATAACTCATGTGCATGTGAATTAATAATAGAGTAATGCCATTTTGAAGTTGAGCTCTGGAAATCTGTATGTGTTGCCTATCTGTGCACGTGTGCATGTATGTGTGCGCGTGCACGTGTGTGTGATTGCGCGAACTGCTTTGCCTGCAATTAAAATGATTGCGCAGACTATCATGCACACACTTCTCATGTTCTAAGCGCTTCACAGCGACTCAAGTCGCGCGTTTTCCTCAGTGATAAGCCCTGAGATGATTTGAAAGCCTTTGTTTCAATCTCTGAGAAAGAGAAAGTTAGAAAGAGAGAGGAGGAAGCAGTGACGTCTGTATGCTATGTTGACATGACGGCTCCCTTAAGACATATTTCACGATGGAATTAATTCCATTTTCATTTAGGCTTGTTTATTTGGATGATAATTATTTGTTATTATTGACTTCCTAATGGCAGTAATTATGATAATGGACTCACATAAGTGATTCTGGCAGTGCGTTTTAAATATTCAAGGCTCTATATGTGTGTGTGTGTGTGTGTTGGCCTATGGGTGATGCTGGAATATACATATAATATACATTTCTTCTTTTTGTCCTTCTTCTCTGCTCAAAGCAATTCTCTATAACAACAGACATGACCAGCATTGTATCGCAAAACACACGCAGATGAATGGCGTACAATGCTTCACAGCTTTTTAATTTGTGTGCACATGTCAGTGTACTGCTGTAGAGAGAGAGAGACGTGGGCATTGTGAGGTGAATCAGAAGCAGTCAGCGAGGAAGAAAGATAATTAGTTTCATTATATCAGTAAACAACATACAGAGGTATTAAACTACGCAAATTACAAAATGCATTTAGCACCAATTCCCTGGCACTTATCCTTGATGATTATGAATGATGAGTGGCTTCTCATGGCTCAAATAATTTTCAGAACATAAAACAGGTGGTCAGCAGAAACAGAAACCAATTAAGGTAATAAAAGCAGCACAGTGGCTGAGTGGTTTGATTTTTTGCATGGTTTTATTGACTTTCTCTCATGTGCTCCACTTTCCCACCTTGATCCAATGACACAGGGATTTTAAATTGTCCGAAAAAAAGAACGAGGAAGACAGAATCATAACAGTGAGAACTGAGAGAAAACCATAAAATATTTGTGACTGATGCTGTTTCCAACGCCGTAAAAGCTTTTAATCATTTCCTCGTCAAGAAAGGCAATCACTGTCAACTAGCCATGTGATTACAGCAAAAAAGGGAGTCATTTTTTCAAAGTAAAGCCCGCAACGTCTTCTATGGATGAAAAAACAGGCATCCTTGTTGGACGAAAAAGCATCTGACTGTTCAAATTAAACCCAATCCAGCCCAGTTGCTATGGTAATGGTGAGTAAGAATTTCATTGACACAAAAAATGAGTCTGGTCGAGATCCAATCAACGGCTTAACAAACTCCATGTATGTGCATTAACAGTCTTGACTTGTACGTCACATGACTGCTAGACTCATAGGTCTTGTGCTCCTTCCTCTACCTTGTGCTTCTAATTTTTACCAACACAGAGAAGATTATATTTTTACCCATGTCCGTTTGCTTTTTCAGTATTTTAAAGGCATCCTCGGGACAATTACCTGCCATGTTTGAGGACAAGACCTTGGATCATAAGTCAAATCATGATCTTTTCCTTACCCTAGTAGCTAATGTTAACATCACTAATGCCAGCTAGCTAGCATTAAGCCAGTACAGTATACTGTGGAAATCAGCCATTTTCACATTTTGTTTATACATTTTACACAAACTGGCAACTACCAAGACTGTTCATCACTGATGAAACACAAATACCAACTGTCAGGTTTCTTACACAAAGAAAAAATAATCATCATTTTGGACCCAACAAACAGTGTAAAATCATTAGTTCACAATCATCATAATTTTTAAGGAAAAGGGATACTTTCTGCAAGCTCTGTGGATGTTTTCCTTTCTTTTTTTGTTTTATAAATTTCTCTACAAAACAATATCAATATGACCTTTAAGTCTGGAACTTCATCATGTTTTAATACTTCATATTTTAATAATTTATATTGCAAGAACAGCATAAACTGTAATGTGATAGGATCCATTTATAGACAAAATAGCTAGATAGGAGATCTGGCCTGGCCAACCCGGGCTTTAATTCCCGAAAAAAATAATATAGTGGGGCTAAAATCCAATAAATCCAGTATTGCCAGTCCTGCTCATTGATTTGCATCATTGCCCACAATGGCCTAATACACCTGGAGATATTAAAGGCACAGTTACTTTGGTATGAATTATACAGCTTCATTTCTGATGGGTAACACATTTCTATCATCTCAGGTTAGATAAGATCGCATCACTTAAACTTAATGTGGCCTTCAACTCAGAGTGTGACCGAGAAAACCAATGAATGAGCAATCACCCAATCAGTCTCCACGCTCTCCTTTTTCATATCGTCTCCCATATTGGTTCAGGTATTATTTCCATTTGGTCATATTTTCAATTATGTTCAGTTTTCTGGGCTGACAAACTCCAGCGCTGAAAATGTAACGGCGAGAAATAAATCTTCCTAAGACATCCATATGCCACATGCACATACAAACACAATGCACACCCACCAGAACTCCTCATTCCCTCAGTGCACTATTGTCTTTGCCTCTACTGTCATGTTGAATAGCAGCGATGGCCCACAGCCAAAAGCATTTTCCAGGTTCTTATCTAATCCTTCTCCGTCACATAGATAAACACATAAGATGATGCTTCTGCAGATTTCTACTTTAATTCATGTAGCACTTAACTTTTATTCACCTTCAACAGCAGCACTGATTTACTGGGTGTGAATATACACTCTACATAAACATACAATAAAACAGACTTTTATAATGTTATGATCTTTATGACACACTGGGAATAACACAATAAATAACGTGGCATTACACAGTGAATTATGTTGTCTTTTTTGCCTCTGCTGCTGCTTTAAATCCAATTCTTACAATCATTTATTTATTTTTTTTACTTTTCTGTTTTTGTGTGTGTGTCGTTGTTTGTGTGTGTGTGTGTGTGTTTGTGAGTGTGCGCGTGTGTGTCCTGTCAAAGTGCTGAGCACCCTTTTCAGTGATCTAGGTGTTTCCGACAGGCCCGACTAGTTTTATGACTCTCAATAATGAGAGTGAAGGTGTCTGCCAGCTCTTGCATAAAATGACAAACCGCAAATGTTCACCTCTGTGTAACATATTTCAATAACTGTGAGATTTATGAGCAGTAAGAGAGTGTGTGTGTGTTTTACAACTGTGACATTCAACCAGGCAAACTGGGAGGCAAAGGCGGGTAGCTAGGACTGATGGCAGGAGATGCACGTATGATGGTCACAGCCATGAAGTGGGTGGCTGATACTGAGTAAGACGAGTGTCGCATATGGGAATGTGAAGCATTTTTGTATGTACTGCGTCAGGATATGTTCTTAGAGAAGGACAATAAGCTCTGCACAATTCCTGTGGAGAGTAGAGAGCAATCTCAGAAGCAGCAAGTGTGTGTGTGTGTGTGTGTGTGTGTGACTTTAATGCATCCACTGTCCTCCTCAAGCATTCAAAACTGTAAAAACTTAATGTGTTCTTGAGATGAAAGATCTATATTTAAAAAAGAAAAAAATAGAGAACAGGTGAGACACCATCTGCATTAAGCGCAACAGCCTGAGAGGTTTTTTTTGCCATATGTGCTCCTTATTATTCCTCCAAACTGAGAGCAAACCACAGGGCAAGTTGAAGGAATGCTCCATTTGCATCATCAAAATAGTAAAAAGAGCCTTATGTTAATGCACTATGTAGTTTTGGGGAGGAAATTTTAATTACAAGAGAAAGATCTTCATTGACTGACTTTTTTAATTCCTACACAATCTAAATAAACAAACTCTCTTTGTTCTCATGACTGAATAAACTTTGTTTATCAGTGGCGCACCCTGCCACCTTTTCAGCTTCAAACAGTGTTCTGGGACCTTATTTTCCTCTGAGAACAGCTGGTCTATTCAGCTATGGAAAAACAAATATTGTTTGTGTTATTACCTCATTAATATTGTAAATATTAAAACTGTAAGTCTGAATTTCTTCTCCAAAATTACACCTTTAAGAGAATTTTCATCAGTTTGATTATTTTCCATCAGAATATAAGATCATTTCTATTTTATGTATCTAAGATGTAACAGTGGTCGACTCAGACTCAGGACTCCTCTCTTTTAGGCTGCTGACTATTGATACCTGCAACTTTATAACCCATAAAATATAACACACAGTAAATCCAAACAATAGTAGCCAGGAGCAGCGAGGATATCAGGGATGGGAGACAACGTGTGATCAGCTAAACAAAAGAAGATCTCTATCGCCTCTCTGTGGATTCCAGATGTTACTACAGTAATGACTTGGCTTTGAGGGGGACCTCACTGACCACCACCAGGGTCGGAAGGGTTACTTTAAAAAAATATGTTCTAATATAGTTACTGCCTACCTGACCTAACCTGATTCATTTCTGTTAAAGGACATGAAATCTAATTACATCTTCTTTTCTGTAAGTCTACCAGAGTACAGTAACAATTTTTTGTATCCTAATTACATAATCGTGTTATGGTATGTATTTTTTTTCTCCCAGAGCTTGACCACCAGCCCCAACAAACAGATATATCATACCGTTATTGTGTTGCCTTCATGTACCCACAAACTAAACATTGTGTTTAATTTCTATTTTTCATAAAGACATTGATTCTTAAAAAGTTAGGACACAAACAAAACACCTATTTGGAACATTGTATAGGTAAACAGGTTCACTGGTAAAAGGGGTGTATGATGACCAGGTATGAACGGTGCGTCCTTGAAGTGCTCATTACTCACAAGAAAGGAAGGGGCGAGCTGCACTACTTTGTGAAACATATGATTGTATAAAGGATATAACTACACTGGCTCAGGAACACTTCATATTCGTCATTAAACACAGTTCATTTGCAAATAGTTGCATTCTGGTTCACACTTCATTAATGGAATTAAAGGAATGGGAAGTGGAGAAAATGCCATCCAAAAGGTGTATACTTTTATATATTGAGACTGAGACAAACAAACCAAGTTCTCATTAGGCTACTGCAAGTCCCAGCATGTGACAGCTGAGTTCATCGCTTTCCAAAATGATGAGTTTGCATCCAGGAAATCACTGATGAAAAGCCACATAGACTCAACACAAAAGCCAGACATTACTGCTTAGTAACTACAGTCTGCTCTAAAATAAAGCAAAAAAACAACAACAACAAAAAAAAAACATTTGGAGAAATTTAACAGTCTGGAATCAGGCTAGTTAATGACCCATAAAGACTCTTCAGAACCCCTGCACCTGGTTCATGGGGTAATTATAATATATTACATCTAATATAAATATACGAATCAATATTTTTTGCGTAACAATGGAATGGAATTACTATGTGTATGTCAACATGATTGCACCGATGAAGACACGGAAAATTCCGCTCAGCAATAGTGTCTGTTTTGGTTTGAGTGCCCTCAACTTTAAAGGTCATACTGATAACACTTTTCTTTACGTGATCAAATCGTTTTTTTAAAATAACACATTGTAGAGAGGTGCAGAATAAAAAGTACCTCTTTTACTTAAACACATTATTATGATTGTGAAAACAATTATTTTGTTGGTCCAGAATTATTGTTTTGTTCATCTCTGTGTAAGAATTATGACGGTTGGTTCCAGCTTCTAACAAGGTTAGACAGCCAATAGTATAATGTGGTACCTGTGTTTCATCAGCATCGAGAGTCTCGGTAGTTGCCAGTTATTGGAATGAATCTAGAAAAAGCTGAGTTCTACAATATGTGCCAGGATACTGTGTGGCCTAATGTAAGCCAACTGTGACCTTTACCTTAGCTAGCAAGAGTTAGCGAGTTAATGTTAGGGTTAGAAATGTTAATGTTAGCAACGTTAATGTTAGCTAGCGTTAACAACCTTAGGTAGTGCAACAAACAGGGCAAACACTTGAGGGGGTTGATGATTCGAACTACAGCCGTGTGACGTGAACACAATGGAAGGGGGAGATAGAAAATAACATCTGTTGGCTGTGAAAGAGATACATTTTTTTTTTAAAGTAGATGCACACCATCAGCAGAGCTAAAAGAAACACGACCCTAAACGGATGATACATCATTTAGTTCCATGTCCCATGTTTATGTGAGTGTTGAGTGCAAAAACGTTCATCATCGCATCTTAAACCAAGCAGGATTGGCTGGAGGTCACGGAGACATAGGATTATGTCTTATGCATTTCAATACATTTCATAATCTTATATAATAATATCTGATGATACTGACTGCTAACTTACTGGTCAATTACTGGTTAGCTATTGACTGGTGGGTGTCATGGATGTAGCTGAAGGCCATTTGAGGTGAAGAAAAGACCACTGAATGAAAACAAATCAGACCAGAATCCAGCTGATAGAAGACTGCTGCTCAGTAAGTGATCACATCAGATTTCACCTCCTTATTTACCTGTAATGCTTTCTTTGGAAAACTTTGACACCTGCAAGAACATGTTGAGGAGTGCCATATCATATGCTGACTATCAGCATTCTTCTTCCTTCCTCGCTCCTTTCCAGTCTCTGTTTTCAAACTTCCTGTCTCTACAGGCAACAGCACAAACACAATAAAGCTGCTTCCTAATGATGGACATTTAATTGGGTTGTGCATTCAAAATATTCCATGAGGAAACTGAGGTCATGTGTTGTTCTCTCAGAGTTTGGTAACCTTAGAAGTCAGGGAGACGAACATTCTAACGAAGTAGAAAAACTTGTCACACATATCAGCATTTCATGTCGGACCAAGAAAGAACAGCAGCCTCTTAGGAGACAGGGGCCAGTTTGACAAAGGGAATTAGTACCGAGGCGGTTTTCTTGCTAGGTTTGGAACCTGGCAGCCTGGGATTGAGTCAACAAGGACCGCTTACCGAGCTAACAGGTAATTACAGTTTGTGCTTCAGCACCAGAAATGCAGTTATCTGTCTACCAGGAAACTCTATTAATCACCTCAGTACTCTATTGACCTCCGTATTTGTTCTCGAATGCTGCGTACAGCCCTGGTTAGGGGGTCCATCCATCCATCCATTGTCTGTAACCGCTTGTCCTTCGCAGGGTCGAGGGTGCTGGAGCCAATCCCAGACGACATTGGGCAAGCAGCGGCCAAGTCGACAGTTCATAACAGGGCTGAAATATAGGGACAAACCATTCATGCTCACATCCACAACACTTCAACAGAACTTCTGCCTCAAGGGAAATTTAAATAAATGATCCACAGGCAACCTAGAGATGATGATCACGTGAAAATTGTGATTTATGGCCCCTTTAATCCTCAGCGAGAGGACGAATTCATGTGTCAGCAGCACAGGACAGTCTACAGAGGAGGGAAACATAAATAACAAATCTCATATGAATAAATATGGCAAAATATTCAAAAGCTGTATAATTTTCCCCATGTCTGGGCAGAATAAAGCGTGATTTTGCGTCTTTGAAACTGCAGGGTTAAACCGTGTGCTGACCAGCATCTGAAGGAATGAATATTTCCAGAGTGTGGCTGAAATGGCAGCATCCTAAATAAACTGGCACTGATTTGAAGACATCAGGAGTCAGGAGGAGCAGGAGTGTGGTGTGTCTGAGTCGGGGCTTTCATTAAGAATAAAGTTAATCTAGTTTGTGTAATCCCTCTATCTCGCAGGCCTGTCAATCCCACAACATGCGGCCGCCAACAAACCAGCCCAGGCAGGCCACATTTCCGGCCGTGCCCGGTTCCCGTTGCCATGGAGATGACGTCATGCTGCAGCACCGGGGCGAACGGCGCAGGCGCGGACGATTGGGAAAGCGAGACAGAGCTTCCGACGCAGCCAGAACTCCTCCGCCATTCAGCCACACTGTCGACTGAGGGCCAGGACCGAGCAGCAGCAACAGAACCGGAGCCCGTCGTCAGCTTCCCCCGTCAGTCCAGCAGCTCTCCGTGAGACCCTTCCCCACACCGCAGCGACAACATGCGTGAGATAGTGCACCTGCAGGCCGGGCAGTGCGGGAACCAGATTGGAGCGAAGGTAGGGAGAAAACACCCAGAGACCCCGTCGGCGACGATACCTGTTAACGGTCGTCGGTTTTATGTGACTGAATTCAAGTGTGGCCGTGATGCTGCCATAGTGAGGGCCGCAAAGAGGACGAGCCGTCCACAGGAAACACTAAATAGGTCAACACGACGGGGTGGAAAGTGTTGTATAAGACTGGTTAGAGGCAGCGCACAATAGCATCGTTGAGGATGGGCGGTGGCAAGCCGAGACATCCCTGCTGATGCCCTCTCAATGATGACAGTGTGCGTGTGTGTGTGTTTGTCAGAGAGAGAGAGAGAGAGAGAGGGGTGTGGCTCAGACACTGAAATCACTGGAACGCCGACAGCCATGCAGTCAATATTTTTAACACACACACAACTAGGTCATATTTAATCATTGTAATAATAATGACTTGAAAGAAAATGACAGTAGCGTGATATTTATAATCATCCCTGCTTTAAAAAAAAAAAAAAAAATCAGAATTTGTGTCCATTCTTTGAAGGTATCGATGGATCAGATGGATTAGGGGTCGATTCAAACGTTATTCTGAGGCTGCCATGTTTTTAGCATTGATTAAATATGTCAGTTATTCTGCCAGCTCATCTGTCAATCATTCCCTCGATGAAATAATGAAAACTGGTCACCACAAGGTGATGGCTTCGGGTTGCCTGCTTCAGTCCAAAATCCTTTACGTTTGAGAGGCCGAAACAAGCAAATTGTTCACATTTATGCTTTGAAAATGATTTGAGTGAACATTTGATCATTACATTTGATGTCTGTTAACTTACCGTCAATCAGCTAATTGATTAATAGATCTCTTCAGCATTATAGTACTAACATGAACTGTCTTCTGCCCAATCAACCCACCTGTATGTAGTTCTGGGAGGTGATCAGTGACGAGCACGGCATCGACCCGACAGGATCCTACCATGGAGACAGTGACCTGCAGCTGGACAGAATCAATGTCTACTATAATGAGGCTTCAGGTCAGGACTGTTCAAAATAGCCAGAAGCACGTGTTACTGTGACCTTGTTGTTCTAATGGTTCGTCTTCTCTTTTCTAATAATGTGTTCTGACATGTGCATTCATGTTCCAGGAGGGAAGTACGTGCCGAGGGCCATCTTGGTGGATCTTGAGCCAGGCACCATGGACTCTGTCCGCTCCGGCCCCTTCGGACAGATCTTCAGACCTGACAACTTTGTCTTCGGTATATGATCCACCACACTCCAGACTTATGTTGATTATTACACAGGAAAAGGAAAGGTCATATTAATTATCAGCATATTAGAGAGTTGCTACATTCCATATAGCAATTGAGTCTAAATGATAAACCCAGACAGCTGGCGAGAAACTAATTAACACCCTCGTTTCAGGCCAGAGTGGAGCCGGTAACAACTGGGCAAAGGGCCACTACACAGAAGGAGCTGAGCTGGTGGACTCGGTCCTGGATGTGGTGAGGAAGGAGGCTGAGAGCTGCGACTGCCTCCAGGGTTTCCAGCTTACACACTCCCTGGGTGGTGGTACCGGCTCTGGTATGGGAACTCTGCTCATCAGCAAGATCCGTGAGGAATACCCTGATCGTATCATGAACACTTTCAGTGTGGTGCCCTCTCCTAAGGTACAGAAAAATGTTCCACTGTTTATTGGTGTTTGTTTTTCCTTTTATGGCTTTTTATTCCCCTGATCTTTGCCTGTTGTGCCTCTAGGTGTCAGACACAGTGGTGGAGCCCTACAACGCAACCCTGTCTGTCCACCAGCTGGTTGAGAACACAGATGAGACTTACTGCATCGACAACGAGGCCCTCTATGACATCTGCTTCCGCACCCTCAAACTCACCACACCCACATACGGAGACCTCAACCACCTGGTCTCTGCCACCATGAGTGGGGTGACAACTTGCCTGCGTTTCCCTGGCCAGCTCAATGCTGACCTCCGCAAACTGGCCGTCAACATGGTGCCCTTCCCTCGCCTGCACTTCTTCATGCCAGGCTTTGCCCCTCTCACCAGCAGGGGCAGCCAGCAGTACAGAGCCCTCTCTGTGCCAGAACTCACTCAGCAGATGTTTGACGCCAAGAACATGATGGCCGCCTGTGACCCGCGCCACGGCCGCTACCTGACAGTGGCAGCTGTGTTCCGTGGCCGCATGTCCATGAAGGAGGTGGACGAGCAGATGCTGAACGTGCAGAACAAGAACAGCAGCTACTTCGTAGAGTGGATCCCAAACAACGTCAAGACGGCCGTGTGCGACATCCCGCCCCGTGGGCTCAAGATGGCTGCCACATTCATCGGCAACAGCACAGCTATCCAGGAGCTGTTCAAGCGCATCTCTGAGCAGTTCACCGCCATGTTCCGCCGCAAGGCCTTCCTACACTGGTACACCGGCGAGGGCATGGATGAGATGGAGTTCACAGAGGCGGAGAGCAACATGAACGACCTGGTGTCCGAGTACCAGCAGTACCAGGATGCCACGGCTGAGGAGGGAGAGTTTGAGGAGGAGGGAGAGGAGGAGGTGGCCTAAGGCTAAAATCACTCATCATTTCTCACCTGCACTCATCATAACCACATCCAACCATCCATCCACTGATTTCACCCCTACTCTGCTCCTATTCTGTTCCTTTTTCTGTTGCAGCTCTCTCCTCTCTCTGTTCTCTTATCCCTGTATTCCCTCTTTTTCCCTTTCTCTCTGCCTCTCTACTTTCTTCCAGCCAGAGTAGGATTTACAACACTACATCATCTCTCCCATCTCAGTGCTCATATAGAGGTAGCTAATACAGGTGTGCTCGTGGTCTTTTTGTCAGTAGCTTTCTGTTTATCATCATCAGTCAAACAGCACCTGGGCCAAGTATTCAATAAAGCTGTCCAACCCACACAATTATTATCACTTGTCTAATCTGGCATTGACTGAAATAAATCTGTTGGAAAAAATATCACTTTGTATCTTTGTGTTTCTTGTGTCTGATTCGTTTTGATTGAAATATTTTAAATACAAACAAAATAAAAAGGATGATTAAATCATCAGGGACCAAGTACAATATTGAACGCAAATGTGATATGTTGTATCAGCTGTGTTATCTGTGGTCCATTGGCAGGTCAGGACTAAACATTGACACTGACAGGACAGCACTAAGCTAGCTGGACAAGATACAAAACACAACCTCTCAAACAATAGATTTCTTCTGACTCGAATAGACAAGAGTGTATCAATAACTTTTGATGAGGCACATTTTGGCTTTCAGACTTACTGGTGATGCCACAATATGAAGGCAAACCAAAATGGAGACCTGCATTGTCGACAGATTAGGCAGTTTTGCTTGGACGCCACAGGGAGGCAGTATGAGACAGATGAGTTTAATGTCTCTGCCTGAGCAGGACGATGCCTTTTTTTGTAGGATGATACTTTTTTTCCACCATGATACCTGAAAGATCAAATGTTATGACGTGTCCAATACTTATTTATAGTAAAGCACAAGATTTTGAAGCCTGCTTACTTGAGCAATAACAAGACGCACCATCCTAGCTAGTTTCCCACATAACTCATACGACATGACCAAGCATGCATTTTCTATAGGAAACAACCGCTAGACCATACTGACACAGCAGCCAATATCACACTTAGGGTGGGAATCTTCAGTGCAGGGATAATGTAATGTTGCTGTGTTCCAGGTTGCAAATCCTATAAATGGGGGGTATCTGACAAACTGTTGTCATTTTACTGCTTCCTGATTGATCAGCAACTGTAAAGACAATGGATCTACTGTTCCATTGTCTGTCCGACTACGTTTATACCACAGACAATGGATAATGAAAATCTGTAGGGGCATTGGGCCATAATTCAAGATAAAACAACAACTTTGATTACCCTTGAGCTAGGGTTAAGTTACGGTTAGCCTTCAACCATGTCCTAGCTAACTGTGATGGTGTAGCATGATGCAGTTGGAATGGCATAAATTAATCCTAAAATATGAATGTTTATTTTAAATGGGCTATATGTAAGAGTTCTAGTTGAAAACATAAAAAATGATGTACCAACAGAGTGTGAATGAATAAAAGTTTTGACAGTCTGATGTCTACTTAAGTTAGCATGCCGCGGTCCATCCTGGTCCAAAGCTCCTGTGCTAGTAGTGTAAACAATAACACTCCCTTGGTCCCTGAGTCCTCAGTCTGAGCAGTGATCTGCTGCCCCCAATTTGTATGAAGTATGAGTATGAATTTACAGGTGGCCAATTCTCACATGTTGCACATTTAAGCCAGAAAGTGAGAATTTACTGGATGTAATCAAACAGTAGACCTTATGTTAGCTAGGAACGAGTTGAATGCTAAGGTTGTCTAACGGTATCTGATGGGTTTATCAAATGTGTTGTTTTTCTTTTAAGTAAATCCAGAATTTCACTATCCATCATCTCTTTAGTTGCTGGTCAGTCGGGAAGCAGTTTAATGATAATTATTTGTCAGATTTCCAAGGTTTATAAAACTCTCGATGTAGAACACAGTTGCATGACATCATCCCGGTGTTCGAGCTTCTCAGTCTGAGCATGACGTGAGGTGAAAATGGCAACCCTTTGAAAATGGTCAATAAACACATCCCGAACATCAGCTCCACTTTTCTTGATGGACTACAAAAGGATCCATGCACTGGGGAGACTATTTGTCTCACGGCTGTGAGTGTTAATGACAGTTTCTCTTCATGTGTATAACGGTTGATCAGGCAGTAGTAGGTCAACCAAATACAAGATGAAATCAAAGGGGGAGGAAATTGCGATCAGATTTCTGTTTGCTAATTAAAGGCTAACTTTTTACCTGATGGCTTTGGAAATAAATAAGTAGCCTTAATAGGAAAATAGAGGGGGAAGTCATCAAAAGACAAGTAACGGAAATTAAAGAGAAGTGAATATGAGAAGTTTCGGAGAGGTGGTCTTATAACAGACGTCATACTTACATATACACACACTGACACATCACACATACCGACATAGATCAGGAAGTGTTCTGTCACTCCGGCGCTGATTGTGCAGACTGCCGTGACTGCTGCTGTCTGACTGCGTTTATACCACAGCTACATCGGCGGTATGACCATCATCTAACAACACCTGCTGAGGATTTCTGCCCTACTGGACAAAACACATGGACACAGACACATTCAGGCAGCATGGGCTCCAGACTGAAGTAAGTTAATCATGTCACTTTAGCTCGACTTTCATCACCATCACCCTGCCTGTCAGTCTGTTCTTGTGGTTTTTATTACTTCCTCTCACAACTGCACAGGAAGTTTCCTGCAGCAACTCCATTGCCCGTAATGCGTTGCCATGTACTTCGTGGTAGACCTGTTCTCGTTCAAAAGCAGAGCAAAATGTTCACCTGTGTTTGCTGTTTATGACCAATCACACTTCTCTATCAGCCTGTCTCTAAAAGATATATCACAGTTCACAGTTGACCTTAAAGGGCACACCTGTTTCATCAGAGCAAAGTTTTGTGTAATTCGAGTAATATGACAAATGTCGGGACGGTTCCCTTGAATGCCTCAGCATTCAAAGTGGACATGTTTCGGCTATAAACACACTATAAATACAATGTCACAACAGCGCTGTGAATCTCCTTCCTGTCAGACAAAACCCTGAGCGAACCTTCAACTGGTTCTTCGAAGCAACGTGCCCCGTAGCCACAGACAAAGGTGAGTCCTCTGTCTTCTCTCCCAGCGGCTCACCTGGGCCAAGTAGAATTTTCTGTTATTCCCATCTTGTGTTTACGCCTCTGGGGGGAACTGCACTGTATGCAACATAAAACATTTAGATGTGCAGAGTGATTTGTCAGCGATAGAGAAGTTGATTAAAAGTGTTCCTCATATTCTTCCTCTGACTAAAATCACCTTCTTTCATGTAATTTTCCTACACGACACTACGCCAGTCTGACTGTTAACTAGCAAAGGAGACTGGCCCCAAACATAAATAGCAACGCAAGACAGCGTCCCTGCTACAAAGCCAGAAGATTGTGTATACGAAGGTGTTTCTGCAGAGCTGAGAGTTGCTCATGCTTCCTGTCATGTGATCAGAAAAACCACACAGCCTGTCTCGTCACACTTGAGCCAGATGAGAACATGTTGTGGTAATCCGGCAGACTGAGCAGCTGCATGTGAGCTGAAGGAGTTTCCAAACATTTCCATAGGTTATTTAATAACTTGTTGCCACATAAACAGTATTTTCTTTCTCTTCCACTCATTGTTGTTTGTTTGCAGTGTTAGCAATGATGTTCATGCATTCATTCTTTTCAATGTTATAGATCCTGGCGTACTGTTTCAGTTTCCAGAGGACTTCAGTGATGAGGTAGTCACTCGTGTCTCCTACAAGCCTACAACATTTGTGCACATGCTGTCACATTAAAATGATCGGCGTGGATTGTTTTTCACCATGTTAGCGGTGTGGCTCTAGGGATTGCAACGTTGGTTGGCTGATCGCTCTGCCACTTTTCGATTCGAACTGAAATATCTCAACAACTGTTGGATGCCATTAAGTTTGTACAAACATTCATGGTCCTCAGAGGATGAACCCTACTGACTTGCACGAGCCCCTGGCTTTTCCTCTAGTGTAGTTGTGAGTGAAATGTCTAAAGAGCTATTGGATGGATTGGCACGAAAAACACTGCAGACATTCCATCACGATGAATTGGTCACATATTTTTCCCAGCTTTGGTTCCCATTGGTATCAGCTGTACACTGTGTTAAATGCTGATTTGAAAAAGTTAGCGAGCAAACACGCTCAACTAAGATAGCAGCCATGGGAAATAATGCCTGCCTGACATTAAGATTGTCATTGTGAATATGTTAGAATTCTGCATGCAGCTCAGAGAGCCACTGAGACAACTCAAGCACGTTGTGATTGTGACTGCATTGTTGGTCTTATTCTTAGAAAGTCATGATCAGGGTTGCTTCAGGAACGTAATTCCAAGTGAATAATCCTGTTTATGTAATGCTTGTGTTAAAAGGTGCACTATGTAGCTTTTGGGAAGAAATGTCGACCCAAAGAGAAAGATCTTCATTGACTGATTTTTTACTTAATGCCTCTTTAATGCTGAAAGGGTCTAATTTAACCAGAGATGGGCTTTTTCTAAACCTAAACAAGTATCACACTAACCAAGTAGTTTTTTCCCCAAATCTAAACAAACTGAGAACTGAAAAAATTTTTTTTTTAAATAATAAGTCAATAAAAATAATGACCCCCGACAACCTTCTTCTTATGTGGACGACCTGCTCAGGTGCAGTGATGGTCCTGGGGTAACATCAGATATGATGTGTAGGAACAACACCAACACAGCAGTATCAGATAAACTGATATAAATAGCCAGGGGCGGTAGACTCAAAGAGCCGTTCTGTGATATTTCACTTTTCATTGTACACACACCATTCTATCCCACTGTAGGAGTCCTGTCAAACGTTACCCAGGTTCTGCTTCCCATATGACATTCAAAGGTGAGTATAAACTGGCTGGATTGCCATGATTGTCTTTATTCCAGGTAAATTCTCTAGCTTGACTGTGTTCCTATATGTCCACCTCTCACTGCGCTCGTCTGCACAGAGTGAGGGATGGAGTGGCTGTGCAGCACTTTACCTTTGTTCTGACTGACCTTGAAGGATGCCAGCGGTTTGGCTTCTGTCGTCTCACCAACAGCACACGCACCTGCCTTTGCATACTCAGGTACATTTGTGTGAGGGTGTGCGAATATGATATTGATAATAATAATTCTCATGCCATGTTGAGATCTAACACCATGATGAAAACTCGATTTCAGTTATCTTCCATGGTTTGAAGTGTTTTACAAACTTCTCAACAACTTGGCTGATTACCTCACAAAAGGACAGGTGAGGTGATTGTTTCTGCTCCTCTCTTAGCTTCCGATCTTCACACTTTTCTATGAATATCACTGACGTGATGACCACAATCTTCTCAACAGAACAATGAGACGAAAGCACTGCTGTCTGCGCTCTACAAGCAGCCCTTACCGCTGGCAGCTGGATCTGTCACTCTGCAGATGGTAAATCTCTAACAAACCAATGAGAACCAGGAGTTACACTTGACTTTATGGCTGTTGTGTTTTGGCAGTGGTTAGTGTGGTGTGTTTTTTTTCTGAGGGACAACAGCTATTGGTCAGCACAGAGGTGTCCCATCCTGTTGGACACCCAGAGGGACAAGAGGGGGTGAGTCCCGCAGGAGTCTGTGTGGTCTGGATTAACTGCTGTAACAAATACAGACTAACTCCTGCTGGAAAGCTGCAGCTGTCTGTGCTTGATGGCTAAACTTGATGTGTGCGGACTAAAACGTTGTCACTCACCCCTCTGGTTTAATGTCGAAGCCAAACTTAACATGATTTGCACTAACATCTGACGTTCATTGTGACTTTTGAAACAGTTTACTCTATGTATCCATAACCCATGAATAGCTCATGATTGCACTGAACAAAAAACAGATTTTTCTTTTTATCTTTGGAGAAATGCCTCCATGTGGCTCAAAGCTAAAGTTGGCATTTGAAGAGTTTAATTTCAAAATAAGACATCCTGCACTTGACAGGCATATTTATCATTCATAAATCTGAGACAATTCTATAATGTGAATATTGAGACACTTGAATAAAGCTATAATCTGTACAAATTCAGTCCTGAAGTGGACTTTAAGGCCCTGTTCATACTGAGACTCGCCGCTAAAGGTGCAGTTGCTCCAAAAACTCCATTGAAAAAATCTGTTTTTTGACAAACAGCACAATGTGTCTGTGGACCCAGTCATAATTGTAATTAATGGGAAAACTGTGACTCTGCACCTTGCGCTTCTAAAAACCGCTAGAAAAAAGTGAGGTTCATGAGTCGAGCGCTGGCGATGTTTTTTCTAGCGACACATCTCGGTGTGATCGGCCTTTCATACTGCAGATCCAAGAATTGTGGTTTCCATTCGCAGTAACTTAATACAGCTCTGATACGGCTTAAGGAGAGTAAAGGCAATTTGACTCAAAAATGGGGTTAGATTTCGCGGAAGTGCAAAGGAACATAACTTTAAGGTGGGATTATTGGGTTTTATGCAGGAGGAAATTTCAATCAAAAGAGGAAGATCTTCAGTAACTGTTTTTTTATGTGTAAACAAACACAAATAAAGAATCACACTCTTTTTGTTTTCATGACTGAAAAAACTTTACTTTGTTTATATGTGGCGGACCCTGCCACGTTTCTAGCTTTAAACTGTGTTCTGTAGAGCTTATTTTCCTCTGAGAACAGCTTGTTTATTCAGTTATGGAAAAAAAACCCATAATAATAAGAATATATGTATATATATATATATATATATATATATATATATATGTATATATATATATATATATATATATATACATATATATATATATATATAAAACTACATAGTGCCCCTTTAAGACTGTGTTACAGTAGTATTAGCGTACACAATGGTTTTCATCTTAGAACCACAACTTTCAATGGAATCCAACATTTTGGAATGAAAACCTGGTGTCTGATCCTGTAACCTGTGATGCATGCGTGTCCGTATGATACTAAAGTCAGCTGAAAGTGAAAACACTTCCACCAAATCTGTTTTGTTTTGCTTCATTCATTTTGACCAGGTTCCATACTTCATTGCTCCCGACCCCAGGAGCCTCCCTTCCATCCCTGAAAATGTGAGTATAGAAGAGCAGACTAAAGTGATGCTCTATGTCTGATATCCTACAAAGCAGGTGGCATATGTTGGAGCTGAGATTCACATAGCGCTGCCCATAACTGATGTATGTGTGCGTGTGTCTGTGGGTTTACCAGAGGAACTTGACAGAGCTGATTGTGGCAGTAGATGTGGGGAACCTGCTCCAGATCTACGCCAGCATGCTGTTTGAGAGACGCATCCTCATCTTTGCCAGCAAACTCAGCACTGTATGACAAACATTTTTTGCCCTTCTATTTTTTTTGTAGGTTTTTTATTTATATAACTCACCAGAGTCAACATATTTGACACGTGTAACCTCAGCTCTTTCCCATCAATACTCACCAAAGACATAAACCACTTAAGCCTCTGCTGAATGCATTCAGAAACCAAACTCACTGCAGCTACAGTACTATTCATTGTTCGATCTTGATGTCAGACACTGGTCACCACATGCGACCCCTGGGTGTTGCTATTGTCTGAGACATTCCTCCATTTTGTGTTGTGTGTAGCTGACGTCTTGCGTGCATGCCCTGAGCGCTGTGTTATACCCCATGTACTGGCAACACATCTTCATCCCTGTACTGCCACCCCACCTACTGGACTACTGCTGGTAAGAAATCTATCTATGCACTGTATTTATCAGTCGGTCAGTCAGTCAGTCTGTCAATCTAATAGATCACACTTTTTTGTTTGGTTGCAGTGCACCCATGCCTTACCTAATAGGGGTCCACACCAGTCTATCTGAGGTAAACTAGTCATTAAAACCACACTTCAAATCACAAGTGTGAATTAGGAATCTGCCAGGTTTTGTCGCCACAAACAGACCAACCCAACATGTCAAACTGTGCCTATGTTTCTCTCCTGCAGAGGGTGAGGAGTCGTGGGTTGGAGGAAGTCGTTATTCTAAATGTGGATACAAATACTCTTGAAACCCCCTTTGACGACCTCAAGAGGATACCTTCAGATGTGGTAATAAACACTCTGTGTGTAGGTTTGTGTGACTATACATGGGTCTTTTTAGTGTCTCCCACTTAACACTTGACTCTTTTTCGGGTGAGGAAAGTATGGCTGACATGTTACTTCGGTAAAGCCTGTACCGCAAAATCAGGTGATGCTTGCTTGTCACAGGATACAGGTGTCCTGGTGAAATGTAGAGCCACTGGAAATACACTCTGGTTATAAACTAAACAGTAAAAAGTCACTTGTTCACACTTCTGTCCAAAGAAAGCTAAAATGTAAGGTTAGATTATGCCCGCCAGATGCTTCTAGCAAATAAAGAAAAGAAGATATTTAAGGTGTGATATGCAAGATTTTGGTTGAAAACATTCAAAAATTAACCTCAGTCATCCACAGAATGTGAAGGGAGAACAGTTTTGAGGTTATGACACCTATGCATGGTGTTGCAATGTGCCTACTGAAGTTAGCATGCTAACCAGCTAACCCCTGGTTTCTCCCAGTCCAAAGCTCCTGTGGTTGCGCCAACGTTCCCCCTGGTGCTCCGAACTCCCCCTCCATGCTACCAGCTGATCGGCTAACAGAGCTAACTAGCTAACAGCAGCTAAAGTTGGCGGCAGTTAGCTTTCTCTGCTGATTTACTGCCCCCCCCCCTTTGTTTTGAGTTTGTCAGGTGGCCAGTTGTGACATGTTGCACCTGGAAAGTGTGACACGGGCCAGGAAGTCAGTCAGTTAAGGGTGCTTGGGATGCTCGTATGACCAAGTAAAAAAAAACAAAAAACATTTGGGAACTTGGCAAAACATTTTTTCACCTGCTTTTAAATCGTAAACACATGAAAGACAACTATTGCAATTTTGCGATAGAGTAGGTACTTTTATTTAAGCCTATGATCTAACAGTAAGTTTCAGTTTTGGTCCAACAAGTATACAAAAGATCGTATAGTCATCAGTCAGACTCCCTCTATGGGTTTGGCTGGATTCATTTTACAGATATAAATGCCACTATGTCTCCAGATGGCCGGGCTGAAGGTGTGTTTGAAGCGCCAGGCGGTGTCTCCTGGCTGTGGTGTCTCAAGGGCCTTCCTGAAAGCTCAGGCTCTGCTGTTTGGAGGCTACAAGGACGCACTGCAGGGCCACAAGGTCAGTCACTCATAGCGAGACTTACTGCAGACCTTAAAGGTGTTACTGATAACATTCACCCACTACATGTAGCATTTAATCCCCTCCTTCCATTACATTCACACCACAGCACCACTGTTGATCCAATCGTATGGTTGCCAGTTTGTTGAAATACCTTACGTTGCTATGCTGTGCTATAGTTTTTTCCAGAAACTTGCAACTACCAAGACTGTTGACCTCTGATGAGACACAGATACCGCGTTAAACTCGTCTGATGAACCTTATTAAAAGCTGGAAACAACCATCAGGATCCTTGCACAGAGATCAACAAAACAATCATTTTGTACTCGTCAAACTTTTTAAAATTATTCACACACAAAAGACATTTAAAAAAAATGATTTGTCTACATAAAAATGTTACCAATATAACCTTTGAGTTCTTTATAATAAAAATGACGAAGGTGGAGTAAATTAGTGTGTTTAATTGTATTGTTTGCAGTATTTTGTTAAAAAGTGATTTAAAGTGCGCTCTGCGTTGTTTATCAGGCTGTCTCTAGAGGTAGCTCTGTATGCATATAGTAGGCCTGTGTGTGTCCCTCTTGTTGTGCCCTTATTTCTCTCTATATCTGTCTCCACAGGATGGTGAAATGTGGTTCAGCGAGGAGCTGTTTCTAGATCACAAGTCCTCCAGTATGAGGCAGTTCCTACAGAGTGCCATTCATTTACAGTCCTTCAAACAGGTACACTGCCCTCTGCTGGATACATCCTGCAATTATAACACTAAATAACGGCTTGTTGGGCAGGGAATTAAAGTGAAATCTTGCAGCTGGTTAATAAATGGCTTTTAATTTAAAGGGGAAGATGTTGCGTCTGCTCGTTTGCTATCTCAGGCTATTTATCCCGATGTTTCACACTGGTAAAACCATAGGACTGTGTGGTTGTTCACAAGATTGCCTGTAAATCTGTTTTGAAATCAGCAGGACTAAGTCATCCCAAGGTTCCTGTAAAACAGTGAACATTTTCATATATATTGATAAAGTGATTTAAAAAAAATAACAAAAGTTTGTCTTGTAGTTCATTGATGGCCGCCTGGACATTCTGAACAAAGGGAAGGAGCCAGATGACCTCTTTGAAGAAGAGATCCTGAAGTGTGAAGCAGCTGCAGGTGTGTGTCTCTCTATCTTCGTCAGTGTTTGTATAAATCCTTTATGTCTGACTAATCGTCTTTTCTTTGTATCTGTCTGTTTACAGGGAGAAGCAAGTCTTATCAACAATTAGTTGGAAATTTTAAGGTAAAGTCTTTTAATGAAATTGTTTTGGTTGGTCCGCTTTTTGTTCAAAAAGTGCAACACAGATGCCTTTGTACTTTTAACAGAAGGGGGGAGGAGCGCTCATTCTGAACATGAAGTCCAAAGCAAATATAAAGGTGAGCAAGCCGACAAGCCAAAGGCATTGCTGCAATCCAGTCTGTGTTACCAAAAAACAACTGTCTTCATATTTGTTTTGATCTCTCTCAGGCCAAAGGTCTTGCAAAGTCTGGTTTGAAAAACCTGCTGATGCACAAGGTGGGTCAGTGATAATGTACGTAGGTGCTGCGGTTGAAACAAATGCAGCTGTGGTTTTAATGTACTTTCGTGTGTGTGTGTGTGTGTGTGTGTGTGTCTAATACAGGCTCCCAATGAAGGACTAGGCCTTCACAGAGGAGGATCGGTGTCACACCGCCGTGCACAATCGGACTGCCTGCAGAACCGCCTGCCAATCACACAACATTTTGGGAAGGTGAGATGTGTCTCAAACCAATCGATTTCAAACATTTTATAAAAACTACTAACAGACAATAAACACATATATAACCTCATCGACCCCTAATCTGTTTTTTTTTTCTACTGTCCCATACTTCCTCTTTGTGCTATTTTGCATTTTGTAATCGCTCCATTTGCGTCGCTGTATTGTGGTTCACCCCAACATCACTCACTGCTATTGGGGGGATACCGCATTGCTTTGCTTTGTTACTCTATGTTGCCTCATGTCAGTCACGTCCCCGTCGGCCTGTACACAAACATAGGGCTCCCAGAGATGAGCAGGACACGGGGGACACTGAAGATACTTGGGATGGGTGAGAGTCGGAGCCGAGGAAACCAAGGAAAAAGATAAGAATACGCAGCATGTGTTTTGTGGTTTGCGCCACTCTGTTTTGTAATCTCTGTGCATCAGAGCCGTCTCTGGGCCCACGGCCGAGCCTGACTCCGAGCTCCAGAAGGATGATGAGGAGGGGGAAGATTCACTGCTGTCTGACTCGGAGGAGATGGATCTGCTAGGGGAGATCTTTGACACGCTCAGCTCCCGCAGCTCCCACGAGCGCGGCCTGCTGTACGGCACACGCAGCCTGGATCTGTTTGGACCGGACAGTCATGACTATATCATGAAGGTAAGAAGATGAGGAACTCACACACCACACACACAAAAAAATTTGACTTTTGTTCTAGCTTCGCCTTTTGTGTTTTTCAGCGCGGTTTTCCAGCCAACCCCAGCCAGGAGAGCCTGTCTCTGTCCATCAGCGGCAGTGGCAGCCTGCACAGCTGGAATTTGGAAACCACAGAGGAGCAGTCAGACGTGACAGAAGACTCTGATTGGCTGTGCCAGGACACCAGCGTGCAAGAGGAGGAGGGGGCGGAGAATCTGGGGGAGCAGGAGAGCGGACCAACGGAGGTTAGAGAGAAACAGGTAGAAGTGACAAGTGAACAAAGTGAACAAGAAGTGAACGCAGTTTTAAATGGGAACCAAGAGGAAGAAATAGACGACAGAAGTATCTTTGAGGAAGTGAAGGCAGAGGAAGAGAGCAAGAAAGATGGCCAAGATAAGATAGTGAGTTTAGGAGAGGATCCCGAGAGGCAAGTGGACGGAGAGCTGAAGGAAAAGAGGGAGGATGAGCAAAATGAGAGTGCGGGGGTAGTGGAGGGAAAGGAGACAGAGGAAGGAAAAAATGAAATGACGAAAGGCGTGACGAGAGAAGACGAGGGAGGAGAGAAACAGGAGGAGAAAGGTGAGGAAGTGACGGGATGTTCAAACAAACTGACAACACTGAATCCTCAACAACCCAACACTGCGGAGGAGCAGCAAGGACGGGAAGACAAGAGCGACATTGTTGAACCTCCTGCAGCTCAGGAAAAAAGGAGAGAAGCAGTTCAGATAGAGGAGCGGGAGTTGAGACAGACCCCCCCTCCTCCCAAAGTGCTATCTGCTGTAGCACGCTTCCAGTCTCAGGGGCATAGCCAGGGTTTACAGCTGAAGTCCAGGGCCAAGGAAGCGACTGAACCTGGGACACCCTTCAACACGTGTAGGAGCAGGGTGGACCCACAATCTCAGCCACTGTGTGACACAAATATGTCAGAAGAGAACAATCGCTCAGGGGGACACGAGGAGGACGACCTGCCTCCAGTCAAAGTGTCTGAACTCAAAAAGAGGTTTGAAGCCTAGAGGGTGAGGTTGGTGACACTCTAGAGATTTCTTACGGTCAAGAACTGAAGACTAAAATGAGCAACCTGTAAGTCATTTATCCCACCTGTCTCTCGGCCCATGTGTTGCTACTAAAGATATTTAAAAATGGAGTGAGTAAACTACAGTGTGGCACTGATTTGTATGCCAGAGGCTCTAGCCGATACGTTTCGAATAGTTTGTGTTCAGTATTTTTTGACAATAAGAAAAACATGTAACATCTCCAGACCTTACCCTCAGGGGCACAAACTGGCTGGCGGTCACCTCGCCAATATTTAGCAAATACTGAATATTGTTTACTTGAAGAAATGGCTGTTGAATCGCACTCAGAATTAAGGCAACAATGGTTTGAAATAACGAAATAAATGAATTGTGTAACAGCGAGGACAATGCATTTGTCACGGATACGCAGGTGAATGTGTGTGAGAGATATGTGCACTCCGTCAGCTATGTCCTGGCAAAAAAAACTGACAAATTCTGGGGATCATTATTCTATTTTTGGTACGTCTGAATAACTTAAACAGCAATAAAGTAAACATTCTGAACACGTCTTCTCCCTTTGTCTTCAATACTCCACGACGAGGAACAGAAATAGAACCGTAGTACCGGACGTGCACATTCCTGATTTATTGGCAGAACACCTCGTGTACCATACATACTGATTTTTGTGTTTCTTTAAAGAAGTTAAGCTTTTCAGAGCTCTGCATAAAAGTGCATTTAAGTCATTAACAGTGTGTCAATCAATATATCCTTCATAACTGGAAACAGGGCAGAAACACATGTTTTATATATAAATACACATAGCACACAGTGGAGTAAAAAACAGAACTGTACAAATACAAAATACACCTCAGCTCATGTCCCTTATTTGGTAGGATAAAAGGGAGTAACTTATCTAGACAGAGGAATACGACAGGAACTCAAACGACATGCACTTCCTCTTTCGGTGCAGTGGTGCGACAGTCCTAAGAGTCTGTGTTCACCAGGAACGAAAAAGGCGCAGCACAAACAGTGTTTAGTGTGTAGGAAGATTTCTGCTGCATGACACAAACCAGCATCTATCATCCCGAGAATAGAAGGCATCCATCCATGGGGGCTTACACAGTGATGGCGGGGTGAGCGCGCGTGACTCCACTTCGAAAATCATATGAGGCGTTCTTCTTTGGGCAGCGGCAGAGGCAGGCCGGGTTTTTCGGACCCCGATGCTCCCGTCTGCTTCGTCTCCTCTGCACTGGGCCTGTACGTTCCCTCCATCCTCCTCTTCTTCCTGATGACACACAGCAGCAGCAGCAGAGTCAAGCTGAGCAGGGACAGCACGGTGGACACCAACACCGACACTGCAGGTGGGACCAATGCCTGCATCGTAATGGTGATGGACAGCTGGGGAGGGAACCGCACACAGATAAGGCCGTCATGGTCAACAGATGTAAAATAAGGTGCCTACTTCAAATTAAAAAGCACAATCTAGAGCTCCTGAGTCGGTGCACCACAGGTAAATTGAATAGGCAACATTTTTAAAAATGTGTCTACATGCAAGTACAATTCAAATATTATACTACGAAATATTTTAATGGCTTTAAACAGTTTTCTTTTCAGTATCAAAATAATTCTGGTAAAAAACAAAACAAAAAAACAGTCCAATTAAATTGAGAGAGAGTTGCTGATAGGTCTTCCAAATAGCAAACAGCTACACAGGGATGAGACTGTATGACAGTGTTAAGTTTGAAACTCACCTCCCTGAGGATTTTAAAGTATCGAGTGGGTCTGTGTGGCCTGTGTTCTTACATCTGGACCAACACAGCATCAGTTCTATAGAAACGACCCTGAACACGCCTAAAAACACAAAAACAAAACAGAAACAACAACAATAAACAAATAACAACAAAGGAATGCATCAAATGGGTCTCATGATCTCCTGTGCAAGAGGAAAACCAGATCATCTAGGTCATTTTTGAGATTAAAGTCAGATTTCAGATAAAAAGTCAGACCTCCCCCATACTGCAGATAAATGTAATGAATGACTGTTCTTGTCACGTTTAATCTGCATATTATGTGCCTGATCAGTTTTTATTTTCCAAGATGTGCTATAAGATCAGACAATACAAGACTAATGACCTCACAACCGAATGGCCCGAGTGATGAGAAAGCAACCTGAAATATGCTCCTGTCAGGCCTCTGAGGGCTTTGAATGCAAGGAGAGAAATCTTATCACCTCCAACAGTGACTGGAGGACAGCTTCGGTGTTGGAGGCCAGCAATTATGTCACTGCTATGAGTCGAGATGGGAAGTGAAGCATTTTGGATAAACTGCAGACTAACTGCACTGCAGTTCTGTTAGGGGAACAAAAATAGACTGCTACAACATGATTTTGTGATTTATTGGTTCCCAAGTCCTGTATATGGGAACATGGGAAGCATCGTTTAATATAATTTAGTCAAAAACAACAATACTGTGAAGTATGGGTATGAACATTATCTCACAGGTCAATTCACAGCCAAGTTTCTGTTGAGCTTTTGGAAAGAGAAATGTCAATTGATAGACGACATTGTGAGCATAGAAATCAATAAGTCGATTAATATGCTTGTTCCAGCGACTCAAATTTGAAGATTTATTTTTCTTCCTTTATGCA